>NC_088922.1:37057500-37120000 GCF_038396675.1 Hydra vulgaris
TTTACACAATTGTTTTTGAAATTTAGTAGTAAGTGTGGGTGTTGGGTCATGATCAATAATTCTGCTATTTTTAATTAGTTCTTCTAATTTAAGACATGCATCCCTTTCATATAGTAATGCAAAACTTGCAACGCTCGCTTTAACTCAATAAAACAACAACAAATGTTTCTAAAATCCTATACGAACAAAATCCTGCCATACAATACACTGTTGATCTCGAAAACCACCAAAAACAGCTTAATTTTCTAGATATTAATATTACCAACACAATGCATGGAGCTTATGAATTTCAAATACATCGAAAAGAAGCAATAACTAATATTCAACTTAAACCAAGTTCAAATATCAACCCTAATATTATCACTGGCGTATTCAAAGGGTTTTTAAGCTGTGCAAAAAGAATATGTTCTCAAAAATACCTCCAACAGGAAATTAATTTTTTAATAAAAATATTTGTTGAAAATGGACATGACAAGAACAATTTAACTAATATCAACGGATACCAATTGTTGGCCCCAAACTTAGAAAAGAATTTAGAAAAAAGCAAGACATAAAAGTTATATTTACATCATCTCTAAATTTAAACAATATATTCTGTAACAATAAAACAAAACTTCCTCCAAATACAAAGCCAGGCATCTACCAAATAAAATGTTCATGCAATTCTATATACATTGGTGAAACCAAAAAGAAAGTTATATCAAGATGTATTGAGCACCAGAAAAATACTAAAAAAGGAAAATGGGCCAGTTCTGGTGTTACTGAGCATTCCAAATCATGCCAAGGTACGTTTGACTGGTTAAACCCGAAAACCATATTAGTAGCTCCAGAAAATCATATTCGGAAAATTCGAGAATCCCTGGAAATAAACAACGCTATAGTTCGACAAGCGTTAGGAAGTCGCAAAAATGTTCTTAATAGGGATGATGGTGATAACGTCACAACAAAGCTTGGGGGCCATTTTTTATTAGATTATCTGATGTCAACATTTAATCCTATTTTGTATTTTCTCATGCTCTTTTTAATGTTATCTTTTTAATGGTTTGTTTTTATTATAACGATTTTCTCTGTAACGATTTTTATTATACCTGATGACGCTGATCACAATAGATCAGCAAAATATTTAATAATATATATTGAAATAAAAACAAATGTTTTTTTCAAAAAAGTTTATACGCAGCCGTACTTATTTAATTTTAATAATATATATATATATATATATATACACACACACACACACACACACACACACACACACACACACACACACACACACACACACACACACACACACACACACACACACACACACATTAGGGTGCCTTCAACCCCCTTTAGATAAAAAATCAGAACTCAATGCTTTTCATGTGCTGTGGGTAAAGTATAACAGCACATTACATTGAGCTGTGATTTTCTATCTAAAGGGGTTTTAATTCAAATTAGCAAAATAAAATAAATTAAATGTTCCTTTTGCCATAACATTATGTCAAAAGATTGACTTTATGTAAACTTAAACTAAAATTAAAAATAAACAAACTCTAAACTGGAAAGAGAAAAATAACTAAAAACAAAATACAAAAAAATAAACTAAAAAGTTAAAAATCTTAACAAAAAATAAAGTTAATAAAAAATAAACCTGAAAAAATACAAGCATAAATTTAATGTTTATATTTTAATTTATGTTTCACTACAAAGAATTTAGAAAAAATAAAAGCTATAAAGTTATATCATCCAACCTAAATTACTTCGAAACTTGGTTATTTAAAAATTTTAAAAATTTGATATTTTCAATGTCTACAAAGCAAATAAAACATATATATATATTATATAAAGATCTATCTTTTAGTAGGATTTGAAACCTCATCCAATACCGATATGACAGTTGCACCTCCTAAATGTCACAATTTAACAACCTAAGTGCTACATCAATGTGGTACATAGTTATAGGAAAATTATGATTAATAAACTATTAATCAAAACACTTTTAAATTAATTGAATTACTATTTGATGCGCTTCTAAACGACCCTAATTTGGAGGGCTGATATATATATATATATATATATATATATATATATATATATATATATATATATATATATATATATATATATATACAGTATTGGCCATAAGATTATGTCAAAGTTTTTAAAATTCTTTTAAATATGTTTTCCGTTTGTTAATTTATGTCTAGGGTGGAACCTATGGTTCACAGAGGAATATGAAACATTTCTATTGAAAAAACTTTTTATATAAAGGAGGATAAGTAATGAAAACAAAGAAAAATGAACAGATGTTCAGAGTAAACACAGATTTATTTTAAGAAGAAAAAGCAAATTATAGATAACACAAATCATAGTCAACAGTAAATTTATTGTTAAAGTATATCTAAAACAAATAGGACACACAAGTAACTATACTTATGTGTCCTATTTTTAAATGCAAAAGTTTCACTTACTTTAAAACAAATATAATATAAACAAATAAACTTCAATAAATACAAGAGTTTAACTTACTTTAAAAAATATATATATATATATGCATAGATATATCAATATCTAAAATGAATAAATATAAGATATTTATTCATTTTAAATATTGATATATCTATGTATAAGTTAAAGTAAAAAATTGCTTTTGTGTAATCATAATTTATGTAATGGTGGTAATAAACTTCTAATCAGAATTGCATTTATTATTACTAATGTTTCGAAAAGGCTCTAATATATATATATATAATATATATATATATATATATAATATATATATATATATATAATATATATATATATTATATATATATATATATATATATATATATATATATATATATATATAGATATATATATATATATATAAATATATATATATATATATAATATATATATATATATATATATATATATATATATATATATATATATATATATATATATATATATAAATATATAGTGTATGTTTATATATATATATAAATATATAGTGTATGTATATATATATATATATATATATATAAATATATATAAATAAAATTTGATAAATATATAAAATAAAATATAAAAAAAAATTATTTTTAACAAAAATGACAAAAAACTATAGACTACAATATAAATGATAAAATAAAATAATAAAAATTATTGTATTCTAATAGAAAACCGTAAAATAATCAACTACACTACCAATGTGATAAATGCAAGTTGTTAAAATTGGTACTTATTGGATAAATAAACTCAAGCCGATAAGATATAGAAATATATATATATAAAATTAAAAAAACAACAAAACCATACAAAGTTTAATGCAGCCATATATATGTAGATCAAATGTTGCTAACCAATAAAAAAAAACAGGTTTTAAATAAATCATAGCAACAACAAGGAAAACAGTAAACAAAACCACTATAACGTCAAAAGTCAAAAACTATGTTAGACGTGAAAAATTATGTATATATAAGAAATGACTACCTAAAAACTAACAATATTTCATATATATATATATATATATATATATATATATATATATATATATATATATATATATATATATATATATATATATATATATACACACACATATGCATACATACACACATACCAATGGTTGTCGAAGTAAATATTGAATGTTCCAGTGCAATAGAGTCAAGTATTTCTAGAAATCATTGTAAAAAATTTCTATCCCCAAACCATATCTAGCTAACACAGCCATACTTCAAATTACCTATGATGTACCTTTGAAAAAGTTTTTTTTTAACTTTTTATTAAACTTTATAAAAAGAAAGAATTTTATAAAAAAAAGAATTTATGAAAAAATATTTTTGTAAAAAAAAAAAATTTTCATGAAAATAATTATTCTCACTCAATTTTCAATCAAATTTGTTTTTAATGAAATTTAATTTACTAACATCATCATCCTCATTGTTAATGTTTTTTATTACATTAATTTTGAAGTTTAAATAAAAGTTAATTTTACAAATTTAATAATAATAATTTAATAATAATTAATAACTAATTTAATAATAATTTTAATAATAATATTGATAATAATAATATTAATTAATAATAATAATATTAATTAATAATGATAATTTTAATAATAATGTTAATAATAATTAATAACTAATTTAATAATAATTTAATAATTTATTTTAAGGTTCAATGTTGTTAACCCGACACATGCATATTTTTCCAGATTTTTTAGATTTTTTTATTAATATATCAGATGGCAGATCTCATGAACAAAAAACCATTTATGTGCTTTAAATTCCCAGTTTTATCAGTATATTTTCTAGAAAAACTAAACATATGCACATTTATTTAAATTTACACTATAAAATTAAGTCAAATTCTGTTTGTTTCTTTAAATATACAATATGTGGTGTCAGGTTAATAATTCATGTGCCCATTTATGTGATTCAAAAAGTAATTAATATGTTTAAAAAAATGATAGCATTTTTAATTGGAAGAAACTGTAATTTTGAAACTCATTTTGAATTGAGAAAAAAACATGATTCAAATGAGAATGTAACATTTAATTTTTTTTGATAGATTTTGAATCAAAATGAAAATTCTCATTTTGAGTTGAAAAAAAGTTTGCTTCAACAGCGTTTAAAACAAAAAAAGTGTTTAAAACAAATTTTGCTTCAACAACAATGTTTTAAAAATCATCTTAAAAATATTTTACGACATTTTAAATCATGAGCATGTCTCATTAAGGTCGGCTTTTTTTTGTTATTTTTAATAAGATTATTCAATGCACCATAGTGTATTCATTTATAAACGTAATGTATGATTTAAGTACATTTTTAAAGGTACTTAAATTGTGCGCTAGGTATTGTTCTCTAAATGCTTTTTCAAAAGTCTTTTTTTTAAATAATTGCAAGGAATAAAATTTTCATAGTTCAAAATATGGTTTTATTAATAAAAACTCTTGTCTAAGTAACAATCTGTCTGGTTGTCCCTCCAGGCTACAAACATGTGTTTTTTAAGTTGCTCTTTGAGAAAATGATAATAGTACTCTGTAGTACAAACAAGAATATCTTGCCAATACTTAAGAAATAAAATTAAAATAATAGTACTCTGTAGTACCAATTTATAATACTTGCTTTATTTCTCTTTATTTAAAAAAACTTGTTGTAAATAATAACTCTTTTTATAGCCTTTACAAATTTGGTTTTGAATTGTAACATTAGTAATTAAACTTGGACCTATATTAATCCTAAACTAATAGAATAACTTAACCTTAAACCAATAAAATTATGATAGACACCTAGATCTTTGTTTAGGTGTCTATGATTACAAATACTTAGATAGTTTTATTCAAAATATATTGAATGCATAAAATTAAAAAAGGTATCTTATTTGCTTTTTTACAACCAGATATTTATCAAAGCTAATAGAAATAGATGTGTACTTTGTTTTTATTCTTTAAATGTGTGATCTTCTTTTACGAAGGTTGTATGATAATACCTTAAAAAGATATAAATAAGAATAAAATGATATAAAGTCCTAAAAATGATAACCATGATGAATAAAAGTAATTTGATAAGATTAGAAAATAAAGAAATTGGGATATATTATAATGCATTAGTGTAAATATTTTTATCTATGTATATATAATTTAGTAAATGAATAATAACTGGAAAAAAGGTAGTGACCCCCTGAAAATTTTTATACTTATACCTTTTATACTAAAAATCATGTTTTTGATGAATTGTAGTTTTTAACCGTTATCTCAATTATACTAGAATTCTTTAGACCCCTTTTCCTACCTTTTTCTCTAAAATAATAGTTAATATAAATCTATAAAGTACCAAAACTAGTGTCAGTATAATGCATTTTTGAAAAGTTAAAAATACTTAACATAGCTCTATAGGCTAACAGAAAGAACAAAAAAATCATTACTAACTGCTTAAACAGCTAGCAGATAAAAATGGATTGTTGTTGATTATGATATCATGGAATATCTAACAGCTCAGTAATTAATGAAAATGAGTTCAAATTGTTTTATTTTATTTGCTAAGGTTACTGAGGTAAGGTAGATTTTATTTGCTAAGGTTACTGAGGTTACTAAGGTTACTGAAGTTGCATAGAAACATTGTTTTAACAGCTTAATCATATTTTAGAGTTTCATTTCAAAACATTGTGAAAAATCTTTAAAAAATTTAACAAAAACATAAAAAAGTATATAATTTTTAAAAATAAATTAAAAAAAATTATATACTCTGTATTGTGTTGTTATTTATATTTACTATTATGTGAATAAAAATAGTTGTATTTGTTCATGTAACATCTGCTAAAATAATTTAGACAATAATCAACAAGTAAAAACATTAAATCTTACGCATGTTAATGTGACCAACATGTCAACATGTCAGAATAACCAAGTAACAAAGTAACCAAAGTAGCAAAGTAACATTACCTTAATGCCTAAAAAGTATATTTTTGAACTTACATCTTGTTCCATAGTAAAAGAAATAGAATTGCCTATTATTTATATAATTAATAAAATGATGCGCCTCATTTTATGACAGAAAAGCAGTGGAAATGTCATCAATTGTGTTTGTGAAGTAAGGAAATTATTTATTAAAAAAAAGAGCAAGAAGTAAATGGGCACTATTTACTTCTTGCTCTTTTTTTTAAATAGATAAATGAGTCATAAAATGAGTCATAAAATGCTTTTCTGTCATAAAATATTTATTTGTATATATACACATACTTTCTTTTACTGACTGTAAATTTATTAAATATGAGTTTATTGTTTGAGTTTTTTTTTTAAGATCGTGGTAATGATAACTGGCTAATTAACTATGAGGCGGCTCCAATAATTGATAGTGAAACTTGTATGGAACACCAAAAAGGATCTTTTAGTGAGGTAAAAAATTTGTTTATTTAATCATTTGTATTTATTTAAATCTGTTGGTATTTATTACTTAATGCATGTTCTCATTGTACCTGTAAGTACAATTATGTCTGTTAAATTTAATTTAATTGTACCTGTAAGTACAATTATGTCTGTTAATGACTAAATTTAAAGACTATAAAAAGGATAATTTGAATGAAGCTTTATTAATCTAAATAATTTTATCTAATATACTAGATTCTTTTCAATTTGGTTCAGCATTATTTCATTAAAATACTTCCTTGATCATTCTCCTTTAAGCCATGACTTAGCCATAGTTGATAAGATTTCAACCTAACAGATTTCAGGATTCACATTATAGAGGTTTTCGAAATATTCAATTCCCTTCTGGTAGACTTTCATGGACTGTGAACAAATTTTTCTTATTATCCTCTGTACAGACAGTATTTTGTTGACCATTTTGAATAAATGGTTCGTCTCACTTTGGCTTGAATACAAAAATGTTTCAAACCAATTGGTTCTAACTAATTGGTTCTTTAACACTCATTTTCTTTTATCTGTCCTTGAATTGTTTGCCGTTATGAGTTCACTGAAATATATAAAAAGAAAATAGATTCAAGTTAAATAATTAGTTGTGTTTCTTGATGTAGCAGTCTTGTTAAACAAGGTTCAGAGTTTGAGTTTGCAAATGAAAAATAAAAAATAAAATAGAATACAAATTTTAATTACAATTTCTTTATTCATATATCAAAATTTAGATCAACAAGCTTTATAATGAAAATTAAAAAAAGTTTCGATTAGTAACCTTTAATAAAATGATGTAGCACCGAGCACCACTATGATAATATTTTTTAAGACATTGTGTGTCTATGTTTGAGTTAAAAGCACATCAAATTATTTTTTAAAAATGCAAGTTGAGTTTGCATTAAAAACGTTTCCACTTGATGTGGCTTGATGTTAGGAACCCTAAGTCACATTTCATAGTTGTTGCTCCATGTTCTTTTTGATTGCCGTCCACGTCAAGCATATCCATGTTAATTTGATTGAATTTGAATGACATATCAATTTGAGCATGTTGTCTTTTTTTAACAATTTTGCATTTGTTGAAATTAGAAAATAGGAGCCGCTAATTACACCATTCAGCTGCCATTTTAATGACTCCTAAAACTTTACTGTCATCTGCATAGATCTTTATATAATGCTCCTGTTTTCTGGAAAGTCATTTATATTGATAGAGAACAAAAGCAGATCACAACCTTGAAAAACTGAACTTTGTGGACATTTGCTTGTGACATCATCCATGCTGACTTTAGCTGATGACCACTTTTCTTTTTTTAGTTTTGTAACCAGTCAGTTATCTGCTTGAGAAGTTTACTGTGAAGACATTGATGTGGTACTTTGTGCATTTGTTAAAATGTCAAATGCCCCTAGTAGGTTATTTGTACGACCATGTCTGAGAATAAATCTAAGTTGAGATTTTGTGAAGAGCTCTTTTTCAAGACAATATTTCATGATTCTATTGAAACTATAAAACTTTGCAATACTTAAAATGGTTTGATGTAAAAAAAACTGGTCTGTTAGGTCGTATTCTGCTTTTCCTCAATTCTCAATGATTGGTATCTAATATAAAGTTCAATAAAAAAATGCAGACTGAAAATATTCATTAAGTGAGTAAGAAATTTTGTTCATGTCTGTCAAAAGCTTTCTATTGTTGTTTTCCATTGACTTGACCATTTTATTTGTCATTTGCTTCTGTTTGATTTAATTATAAAATTTTTTTGGATTGAAATAGGGTGCACTTTCATTCACATACTCAACAAATACTGATCTCACAACTTTAACAAGTTCTTTGCAGGTTGCCTTGTGTAAGTGTAATTGAAGTAATGAGTAAGCAGTGGATTTCTTATGCAGGTGTGCAGAAGAGTGCTTTCCCTTTATGTATGTCGTCTATGCATTTAGCTTTATCTGTGATAAATAGGTCCAAGTGCTTGATGGTCTTTCTTTTCTATTTCTGAGGTAGGTGGTAAAGTGACCATTTGCATGAGAAAGTTTTTGTTAAAACATTGCTGAGATTTTAAGTCAGTCTGAAATTTGTTTTGTATATGTATTGCTGAGCCAACATAAGCCTCAAGTTCTTCATGTGTTGTATGGCTAAAGTTGAAATCTCTGTAAATATGGGTAGTTTAGCATCCAAGTTTTGACAAGTTCTTCTTTGCTGATTTAATAGGTTTGATGACTTGTTCCAACACTCCTATCTTTTATCATGTGATCCAATATGCAGCTTATTAAAATAGATTCATTGCCTATTGTTATCACTTGCCATATTTGTTTAATATTTTTTGAACTTGAAGTTGATTTACTTTTGTTTTATTTGCTGGTATACCGTCATTTTTTTGATAGCCACACTGCCACCTCTGCTTCCTTGGTTTTTGTTGTGAAGTTAGTAGCCAGATCAAGTCAGGTGTCTGTTGTTGGATCAAACCAAGTCTCAGTGAAGAAGTACATATGCGGTTTTGTCTTTGTTGTCTTATTGTAAAATCATTAGTTTGTTTTGTTTGGCTTTGCTTAGTTTACAAGAATTATTTGCTAAAAAGTTGACTTGTTTTTGTGGATTTTTGTTGGTTTTATTTGGTGGCAAAGAATTTGGTTGACTTAAGCTTGGCTGGTATGATTTATAGGCAACCGGCAATGGCCTTGGTTGACATGGTAATAGTGGTGGTGGAAAAGATGTTGATATTAGTTGTGTTAGAGAATCAAGAATTGTTATTATTGACTCTTGTTGTTGCTAATTAAATATGATGGGATTGTTCTTTGCTGATCCAAATGCATCTCTTGTTATTGGCAGATAGTGCTGTTTCAATGCAATGCACAGATCTAATCTATCTTTTGTAGTAAGCTACTGGGGTTAATATTTGACTGGGGCTGGGGCCAGGTCAGGTTTGATAAAATATAGCTGAGGCCGGGTTTGTGACCAGGGCTACATAAATGTTTATACATCCTAAATTTTTTTTTTTAATTCAAAATTCATGTTATATTTTGTATATATATGCATATATAAACATCATTATGATCAACATGATGATCATAATCATCATTATGGTGACATAATCATCAACATGATGATCATAGTCATCATCATCATCATCATCATCATCATCATCATCATCATCATCATCATCATCATCATCATCATCAACAAGTTCTATCCTTTTACTGTATCTGTCCCTTTATGCTCTAAAAACTTTTATTAGTCCACTTTTTTTTCTTGCACATCAAAAAAAATCTTATAACCTTTACCTATCTTCATGTTTTCCTTTTTTTAACTCACAGCTTAATAGTAGTTGCTTGCAACCTTGATGAATCCCACCTCTGGGCAAGTTTTGTGACATCGGTTAGGAAGGAGGTATAAACTTCCAATTAAATGCTCATCCACGGTGCTCTGTGATATGACCGTAAGGTCTTATCACAGAGCACCACGGATGAGCATTTAATCGGAAGACAGAGTGATCACAGAGTGAGACTTATCACAAAAAAATCTTGTTATATAAAGTATATAACTATATGCGTGTGTTTAATGAATTGTGAATATAAGTATGAAATTATAATATTTAAAGTATTATAATTTTTTTCTAACCCTGGCTATCAACCTCTGCTAAATCTTTTAATTTTGCCAGGGCTGGGTTTGCAAAAAGTCTCATTTTTAGTTGGGGCCAGGGCCCTGGTCATTTTCTAGTGCTTGGTATGAGCGTATATTTATAAATTCATCTATTTGTTGCATCAGCATCAATGTCAGCATCATGTCAGCATCAGTTAATCTATTTGTTGAGAAATCAGCCTGAATCCTCTGACTTTATTCTTTATCATTCACCTTCTCAAGATTGCTTAAGCCCTTTCTCTTTACCCTTCTGCGAATATTGCTGTTATTTGTGACTTTATGCTCTTCACACTGAATGGCCTGACTGCTACAGTTCATAACTTCTGTATTTCTCAATCTCTTACTCAGATAGTTAACTTTGTGACCCATTTTCCAAACAACCCTAGTTATTTACCTTCCTCAGTTTGTGTTTTGGCTTTGATCCTAGCTTATGCTCTCCTTGTTCTTTAGGTGATGCATTACTTACTACTAGCCCTGATAAAAGAAATTCTTTTTGTGATTTTCTTTGTGAAGGTCTTTGGACTAATGTCTTTTTTCTCCGCTAATAAATCGCTTCCTTCTAGATCCAGACAGGTGTGAAAGCTTTTATTCCTTCTAATCACTTTCAAGTCAAGCATCATTCTACTCCATAGTTTTCACCTTCTTTTGCAGCTGATATATCTAATCGTAATCATTTTTTTCATCTATTTTACAAGAATAACTCTCTTAAGAATAAACGCCTTCTTATTATTGTAAGAAATCACTGTAAAAGGTGTTATCTGATGCTAAGCACTAGTAAGTGACTGGGGTCCTAGCTTCGGCTATAAATGAGATTTTTTTCAAACCCGGCCTCCACAAAATTAAAAGATTTAGCAATTTAAAATGCTTTATTCATTATAAATTTATGCATACGTTTACTATTTATTAATTACTGCTATATATACTTCCAACAAAGTTGCAAACAACCACTATTAAGTTATTGGTTGCTAGAAAACAAAAGATAGGGTTAAAAAAATATGGAAAGGGCAAACCAAAAACTTAAAAAGTTGTAGGTTGTAGGAGTATAGAAAGCATGAAGATGGGTGAGAGTTTTTAGGTTTTGTTGATGTGCAAGGATATAGCATAAAGGTAAAAAGATACAGTAGAATCATGCAACTATGCTGAATTACAAGCCAAGCAAGAATTAGTTTTGGTTAATCGAACTTTGGATAACAGCTAGTTTGAGCAGCAACCATGATAGTATTTGTAAAAAAAAGAAAGAGATGCAACCTTACAATGATGGTAGAGTGGCTCAAGTTTGGCAGATCAAGCAGGTTCAACTACATTTACAATGTGCTTTCAGACCTTGTCTGAGAGTGAGAGTGTTGTTATTCATAAATATATGGTTGCTTGCAGTAAATAACTGTGTTTTTTTTTGCAGTAAATAACTATATTTTGAGTTAAATTCACAAGCCACAGCAAGCCCAAAGCTGTTACAGAAAAGTAATCATAGTAAAGATCAGCTGCTTGTTTTATGGGATCAATAAGTGAAAACTTTTTGTCTAGATAAGAGTATAAAGTTGAGTTGTCAGCATATAGAGCCACTTTAGATGTAAGATGTAATAAATGTAAGTGGCAACACTTAAATTTATTGGAAACGAAGAGGACAGAAGGCCTTTAAAAATGATTTAAAAACTGTGGTTAGAAAGAAGTTATTTAATAATTTCAAAACCTTTATATAAAAAAAACTCATAATAGAGAGAAGACTAATCATAGGATAGTTAAGAAAGTCAGTGTGCTTTTTAGAGTTTTTTTAAAATTGGAAGAGTGTTCTGGAGAACACTCTAAGATTATGATGGAAATGTTGTGTAAACCACAATCTGTAGGAGAGTTTAATTGAAAATTGACTTAAGCATAGGAAGCCGAAGTGGTTTGAATGCCTAACAATGGGTTAATCTGTTTAATTAGAATTGCAGGAAGAATATGGCCATTAGATTCAATAGTCAAATTACAGGAATACTTTAGTTAATGACACTGTTGAAGATTTTCCACAAGTCTCTAGAACCTAACATCTGAGATAAGATACAAGAATAACAGAGCTTAGCATCAGGCAGCAACTTTTTTACATTGACTTCTTGCAATAATAAAAAGACATTTGTTCTCAAAAGCGATATTTTTGTAAAAAAGATTAAAAAAAATGATTATGTTGTAATACAGCAACTACACAAGAAGGTGAAAAACTTGACTTAAAACCTACAAAAAGAAACAAAAGCTTACATACCTGCTTGGATCTAGGAGGTTAAAGGCACATTTCTCCTACTTAATATGGATACAAATGAATATAAACATATATGTTTGCTATTTATTTAGACGCTGGCATACAATATCTATACATATTTACAACCCTCAGAATTAGGGTCGGCATTTGGCAATTCCAAACCTTTAAGTGTTTGAGGTCGCCAAAAAATGCCGACCTCGTTTCTATGTTTTATGGTAAGACGTTTGTATCAAATTTTTTTTGCCAACCTGATCCCGACCTTTAAAAGATTGAGGTCTGCAAATTATTGCCGGCCTTATTTTTCCTAATTCCGAGGTGTGTATTTATATAAACTTTAGTATTTATATGGTGTAATATTTACCAAAATAGTAGATGATGATCAGATAGATGTGTGGTATGATTCTAAAAAGTCAAGAAAAGGTGCTATAATCTTAAACAGAGATTAGAAAAAACATTGTATTGAAAAATGTTTTTCAAAGAAGATTATAGTGATTTGGGTATCAGCATATAGAGAGATAGCAGCTTCAGAAGAAAATAGTATAGGTAGAATAATAAAACTTGTAGAGAATGTGTTACATATGGTATGAACAAACTTTAGTTACAAAAAGAAGATGCTTGAGTTTATATTAAAGAAACAGCATAAAAGAGTAAGACTGAAGCTTGATGATGATGATGTTGATGATGGTTATCATGTTTATCATAATGATGTTTATATATAAATATACATATATACAAAAACATATACAAGACATAACATGAATTTCAAATTAAAAAAAATGTTATGATGTATTAATGTTTTTGCAGCATGGGTCACAAACCTAGCCTTGGCCCCGGCTGTTTATTATCAAACCCAAACCTAGCCCTGGTTAAATTTCAACTCAGGTTGTATACTACTAAGCACCATTCCCACTTTACTTAAATCTTGTATTATATCTCAGAAGTTAGATTCTAGAGAATTTTTGAAATTCTTAAATATTGTCATTAACAAAAGTAAGTCAAGCATTTCATCGTTAGACAACGGGTCTGATCTTATTACCTCTGCCAAGGATAAGTCAGAACTATTTGCGAAGAAACTTTCCTCTTAAATTTGACTTTTGAAATCTAATGGCCATATTCCTTTTTTTACTCCAGTTAAGCAGGTTAACCTATTGCTAGCATCTAAGTTACTTTGGCTTTCGTTACTAAAGTCATTTCTCCATTAAACTCTTCTAAGGCTTGTGGTCCAATAACATTCCTATCATAGTCTTACAAAACTGTCCACCAGAACTCTATTCAATTCTCTCTAAACAATTTAATAAGTTCTTGACTGAATCCTGTTCTCCTTCCTTTTGGAAAGTGGCATCTGGTTTAAATTTTTTAAAACTCTTACCTCTCCAACTATCTTTTAATCAGTCTTCTATTATTTGCAAGGTCTTTTAGTCTTTAATCAACAAATTTCAAACATCTCATCTTGAGTCTTGTAACTATCTGACAATCATTACAGTTTTTGATTTTCTTATTCTACAGCTGCCTTGCTAAATGCTGTAACTGAAAGGTTCTATCATTCATTAGATGGAAGTGGCCAGGCAAGGGCTATTTCTCTTGACATATCAAAAGCTTTTAAAAAAGTTTGCCATTCTGGTCTTCTCCATAAGCTTGCTTCATATTGTGTAACTGTGAAAATTTTTGAGATTATCAAATTTCTTTCTATCCGCAATATTAAAGTCATCTGTAAAGGCTAACACTCTCTTTCATTTCTTGTAACTTCTGAGGTATCTTAAGGGAGTTTTTTGGTCCTGTATTGTTTCTTAGCTACATTAATGATCTTCCTGACTATTTTACATCTGAAATGACTCTATTCTCTTAAAATAAAGTTTACACTTTTCAATCTCTTAAAACAGGCATCAATTGATCTTGAATCTGATTTCTTTTTTGTATCAGCTTGGTGATTGCAACTTTTCCAGCAGAAGAGTTTGGGCTGGTTCTTTTAATTATGTTCTTTTTCATGTAGACAAGGTCAAAAAACGCTTTGTAAATGTAGTTGGACCTGCTCTACATGCCAAGATTAAGCCACTCTCCCATCATCATAATATTGCATCTCTTTCTTTTTCTAGGTTATGTTCACTGCTCAAATGAGCTATTATCTCTCAAGATTACTTAGACTAGATATTATATAACGCCTTATATGACCACGCCAAGTTTTGAACTTTAGCCTGCTAAAAAAATGTGCCAAATAAAAAAAAGGTAAACTTTAACTATGATTAGAAATAAGCAAACCATAAACTAAAAAAAGAAATTAAAATCTTAACAAATGATAAAATAAATAAAAGATAGACCAGGAAAAAATAAAAACATAATATTAATGTCTTTACTTTAATTTTAAGGTGTTTCACTTCATAAAATTTAGAAAAGATCAAAGTTATTTAATCCAAGCTTAGTTCTTTTGAAACTTGGTCATTAAAAAATTTGAAACTTTAATACTTTGTAATGTCTACTAAGCAAATAAAACATAAAAAAGTTATCCATTAAAAAGATTAAAACTCTCATCCATTGCCGAACTAACAGTCATGCCTCAATTATATCATTAAATCAACCTAAACACTACACTAACGTAGTGATATAGAAAAAAATTATTAAGTTTAAAGTAATATTTGATACGCTTTTATAATAATTATTTATTTATAATAATTATTAATTATTAGGTTTGAAATATTAATTGAGTAAAGTAAATTAAAAATGTATATTAATTTTATGCTGTTTTTTTTACTGGCTTATCTCTTAGTTTATTTATTATTTGTTAAGATTTTTCTCTTTTCAGTTTATGGTTTGTTTGTTTTTAATTTTTGCCAAAGTTTTATTTGGGTTTTTTTTCACATTTTTAAAACACACAAATTATCATAACATACACAGTTCTGTGGCCAGATTGTCAAAACAAAATACTGTATGTGTGGTCTTTTAGTTTTATCTCCGCACTTCAATACATTGAATCTCTTTCCCATCTTCATGTTTTCCTGACTCATACAACCCTCAACTTTTCAGGTCCTTTCTCCACCGTTTCGGTAGACAAAACACTTCTTTTTTTTTTAAAAAAAAAGTATACTTTTTTAAATCAATTATTAATGATTTTTTTTTTAGAAATGTGAAATTTGTGAAAAAACTGACCAGTGGAATTTAGTTGGGAATCCGAAAATTCGCATAGCTGCTATTGACAATGGTTTAGCGTTTCCAATAAAACATCCAGACTCTTGGAGATTGTGTATCAAACTTTTTAAACTAGTTTAATTTAATAAATTTATAAATGTTTATCACACCACCTCAAAACTATAACAATATATCATTATCATATCTCATCACATCAAGTTCATTGCAAAACATAGTTGTAAAATCCAATAAAAGCATGTTTTTTAACTACAGCTTGTCATAAAAGTAGTCGAATGATTAGTTTAATTAATAAATATCCCATTTGATTGTAATGAGTTGCATTATGCCTAATTCTAAAATTGAGTTTTTTAGTTTGTTAGCAGCACATCATCATATGCAGTATTTTATCTAAATGTTTAAATAAATTTATATATGCACTCTCTCATATATGAATTCCATTTTTTAGATCCATATCATTGGGCATGGCTTCCATATGCAAAAGTTCCTTTTTCAGATGAGATAAAGGATTTACTATTACCTCGTCTTACTGATATGTGTTTTGTTCAAACTATCATTGATGACCTGTATGAACTATTTTCAGTAGGTTTTTATTTTTATTATTTTATAAATCCTTAAAGAAAAAGAAAAATTGTTACAAAGAAAAGTTATTTAGTATATCTTTATACTTTTAAGATATATTTTTTTAGAAAAACTTGTTAAAAATATACTCAGATTTTTAAAGTTTATATTTTAATTGTGATTAGGAAGATAAAGGTTTTGACAAAGGAAACTTTGAAAAACAAATGGCTGTGTTAAGGGGGCAGGTAAGCAATGTTTCTTTTGAAAAATTTGTTTAAAAATGAAAACTCAATTATTTTTTTGTGTCAGAGTGTCAATAAAGTTAAGTTCAACTATTTTAATTGTCTCACATTCCATGGCAAACAATCTAAAAGTAGACTCAAGGCTAGGGTGCCATTAAAATATAACAGTTTACAGTTGAACTCATGTAGTTCGAATGCTGAAGGGGTCTCAGGGGAAGGGGTCTAAAAATATGTTAAAATTACAAGAAGTTGAATATCATGTTTCATAAAACACTTTATATATTGTTCCATTTCAGTCAAGGATTCTTTATTTTTGAATATTTCCTCACAAACTTTGTTTTTGAACACTCATCACTTTGCCACATAAAGTTAATATTACAAACTTACTAGACAAGTTTTTAATTTGAAATTTATAAGTTTCAAAAGGGGTGTTATCAAAAATTATGAGCGAATGTTCAAAAATAAAGAATTCTTGACTGAAACAAAACAATATAATAAAGTGTTTCATGAAACATGGTGTCTATCATCTTGTAGTTTGAACTTATTTTGAGACCCCTTAAACATTCAAACTAAATGAGTTTAACTGTAAATTGTTATATTTTAATGGCCCCCTCAGCCTTGAGTCTGCTTTTATATTGTTTGAATAAATCAAATAATACTTTCTTCTGTTTATTTTTGCAAATATTGTTGCTTTCAGTTTTTAACAAACTAAGAATTAATTTAATATATTTAACTGTTCAAATGCAATAGTCTAAATGTGGTTGGGCAAATATATATAACGAAATTGATATACATTAACAACTATATAACCCTGCATTAAAAACCTGCTCTGTTTGATTAAGAAATTTGATAAAATATTTTTTAAAAAGAGAAAACCTACTAAACAAATATAATCTATATGTGTGTATCCTAAAATAAATGTGTAAAAATCTTTTTCTAGTAGGAAAAAAAAGTTTTTTTAAACGTTTTTGGGGTTTTTATTTTACTAAAAAAAATCAGAAATGCTTGCATAAAAGAGATTATAATTTATTAATAGATTATAATTTATTAATAGTTAAATTGGAAACTTAAGATTTTTCTCATAAAAGTCTTGAAGTTTTACTATCATATCTAAGCATTACTATATTATAATTGACCTTTTTTTATTTATTAAAGACTCCAATATTTGCAATTTTGCTGGCAAAAATTTTACTCTCTATGTTTGTGATAATGCTAATGTAAAGATAGTTATTCTTTGATTGCAAAATGAAAAAATAAATGCCATTGAGTTGTTTAAATTTAACTATATTGTTGTAAATCCCAAAAAGTTTCAATTACTTATAATTGGGCAAAGACATAGTCCATAAGAGATTTGATTTGTCTTCGGATAAAATGTTAAAATAAAAAAGTAACTCAAAAATCTATTTTTGAAACTTGTGGTTTATAATGATTGAAGCTTTTAAATTTTATTATTGGTTTAAAACCTGAATTTATGAAAAGTTTGTTTATAAAGAAAAATTCACCATTTCAACTCAGATGTTGCAATAAATTGATGCTACCGTCCAAAGGCTCTAATCACAAAAATATGCTTTATATATAGCCCCCTCACTCTGAAATTCCCAAGACAATAAAACCATGTTTTCAAAAAGTCTCCAGGTGTTCAAAAATAATATTTTACATTGGAATAGGGGGAAATGTTTTTTTAAAATTTGTAGAACCTAAATTTAATTGTTATTAGAAACTTATTATTATTACAAACCATATTATTTTTAGGTTTTCATAAATTTATTTGTTGTTTTTATGGTATTTATGAAGATATTTTTTCTTTTTACGATATTTATGTTATTTTTTCTTTTTAAGATATTTATGCATGATATTTAAGTACGTTTGTTATGCTTGTTATTACCGATTTGTTATTATGCAGTTTGTGATGATATTGTTTAGTTTATTTTTAAAATATGGTGCAAAAAACTATTAGACATATTTTATGGCATTTTTTCAGCTTTTATAATATAAAAATTAGTGTAAATAATTTTTTAGGGATGCTATGTAGATCTTTTTATTAGGGATATATTAATTTTTTAGGGGTGTTATGTGGATCTTTTTCATTTGGGATGCATTTGAATAATACTTAATTAACGATATAAATATTTAAATAAATTTACACTTATATATTTCATACATTAACAGTTGTATTTAAGTTATATTATATATATATATATATATATATATATATATATATATATATATATATATATATATATATATATATATATATATATACACATACATACATATGAATTCAAGATATAAGATACAAAGAAAAATGAAGTTTTAGTTTTATAAATTAGATTAAGACTTAGCTAACTGAAAATATTGGTTTTTATTAAATTTAGATATTGAATTATTTTAAGTTTTTATGTGAAAAGCTAATAATGACAATTTTGTCGGGAGTGAAAACAATTAACATATTGTAGTAAATTTATATCAAGTAAATCCTCCCTTTAGATTTAATTACAGCCTGAATTCTTTTAGGAACACTAGCAACCAATTTCAGCATTCCTTGGGTGTAATTGAATACCAAACTTTGCACATGAGCTCAAAGTTCATCCTTATTCTTAGGAGGAGTGGGAACGTTGTAGACCTGTTGTTAAACTATTGCCCATAAAAAAAAATTCTTAAAAATAATTTTTAATCTTCTTTCTGGGTTGAAAATAATTCTTTTGAGCTCTCAATTGACTGTCCGAATTTGAAGAATGAGTCCTATAACTGTTATTCATTAAATAAACATCCTTTGCAGTTTTTGACTCTTATTTTTCTTTGCAGCTTTTCAATTTAAAAAAATATAAAAATGTTTTTTTTGTTTAAACATAGTGAAAATTTTGTTACATACTGTACTATTCTATACATTGTTTATATACAGTTGAGAAATCGATTTACGGTTTATAGTGCATAATAACAGTCCTGTACTTTACAAAAAAATAAACAAAACAAGTAGTCACTAAATCAAGTCAAAAACTTCTGATGGAATTCTCAATGAAGTATCAATATGTTTTAAAGTAGTTATTACATTGAAATTTTTTTTGAAAAATAAAAAAATATTTTTTAAATTATACGGGTATTTAAAGTTATTATTAGCTTCAATTTTAAATGAATATTTTTAAAATTATACAGGTATTTAAAGTTATCATAAGCTTAAATTTTAAATGAATATTTTTAAAATTTAATATATTGTTGCATATGTTAAATAACATAAATGTATGCAACGTTAGTGCATCATATATGCAACGTTTGTCATTGCATTTATATTTTACAATCTAAACTCTTTGTTTTTGATTCGCTCACTACGTTGTTGAGCTAACAGTTTAATTTTTTTATTTCTGATATAAATAGACATCACCGTTATTAATACTCGAATCTTATGTCACTAATCTTATTCAGAAATTGTTTCAGTCGTTATCAAGTTGAAATAGTTAGAAATATTAAGTTTTAAGATTTATTTCTTTTTATTTTATTTTTAAACTGATCATCTTGATTTTGAACATATGAAAAATAATTTATTAGTCGTATTAAAACAACGTTTCGCCTTTCAACAGTTCTTTTTCTCAACTGCTGTTTTACCAGGTGCTGGTTTACTAGCTGTTTTAATTGGTATGCTCGCTTCATTTAACTTTTTTACTGATAAATTAACTGCTAGTGTGAGTGGTTTTAGGAAAACACAAAGGTTATTAACTTTATTAGGTTCATCTTTAGAATTTCAATGATTTTGCCGATCTAAGCTCACTTCCATAAACAGAACTAATCATTCCATTCCTAAGTAAAATATTAAGACCTTTTTTTCCTTCCCTTTTATTTGCCTAATGTTTTAATATCTATAAAATGTTATGTATTAAACAAAATCTAGGAAATCTTTTTCGGTTACAGGTTGTTGAAATTCAGTCAACGGCTGTACTAAACATTAGTTAGATGTTTGAACATTTTGATTTTCTTCCATCGTTATCAACTTTTACGGTATCAGTTTTATTGACAATATTATGCATAAACAATTGTAAGACACAATGTCAAGTTTAATGTCTTAGTCGATTTTTTTCATCATGCTGGGTCCATCAGTAACAATGGTACTTTATCAATAGTATCTTTATCTAGATTGAAACCAAAAGGAATCAAGTTTTTTAGTAATTGTTTCATTAGCTTTATCTGATGCAAGAATGCGTCTTAAAATTCCAAGATATAAAAAATCATTCGTTATTATGAATATTCAATTTTATTTTTTTGCTCATCAAATTATGGCTAAATTTGACATTTGAGTAATTTTTGGTTGAGTAAAGAGTTTCATTACTAGATCACGAACATTTCAAGTGTAATAATGACTTAAATAATAACCAAAATAGTAGTTTTTGTTTTTTTAAACTTAAAAATAAAAAAGTTCGAATATGAAGATTAAAAATTGGTGTAAAGTTTAAACGTTCGAACTAGAATATGCTTGATCCAGCTGCCCATGTTGCTTAAATTATCATATATGTACCCAAGACTTTTTCTTTTTTTTAATTATTCGCCTCCCCTAGGCTGAGAATGCCACTACATTCGAGGAGGCTACTTTTGTGATTGGAACCCACTCTCCACTCTATAACTCCGAAAAACGAGCAAGGCCGCTGCACGGAGAAACAAGTTGACGCGGTACTACTAGGGACGTGGTGGGGTTCGAACTCCGAGCTTCTTGCTTACAAAGCGAGCGCTTTACCACTACACCACTACCGCATAGACTTCATTGATAAGAAAAATTATACTAAATAAAAATAAAAAATTCAAAAATCACTATATTATGCGAATAAATTGATCAATTGAAGCCGTGGCGCAATTGTCAAAGGTTCGACGCTGCCTCTAGCTTAATAAGCGACAATAGTAAGATCTGTGATAAAACCGTAAGGACTTCTGGGAGCAACTTAATAACCTCAACAACAACAAAAAAAATTAATCTTTATTTGTTTTTAATTTGAATATTTATAATTTAATAAATTATTTTATACTATGTACCACTATTTCTTTGATTATTATTTTAAATACATTTTTTAATAAATATTTTAATATACTGCTTTTTATATATAATTTTTAATGATATTTTGGATTTCAAATACAATAATAAAGAATATAAATAAACTTCTCACATATGAAATATTTTTTTAATTACATTTATAGATTTTAAATTTAAATCAAGCACTTAGAGACAGAAAAACTCCCGCCCAGCTGGTTCAAATGCCTCCGGTATATGTTCAACGAAGAAGGCTTACCAGTGATGTTCCCCGTGAAGGACGTGGTCATAATTTTGTTCAAAGTTTTCATGACAAGATACCTTTTTTTTCATGGTGTTAATAAAATGTAGTAGGGAATTATTATTTTCGCCATATCTCCCATTAAATGAACCTAAATATTGAGAAATGTAGATAATTATTACAAAACATAGCTACATGTATTCATTCATTTCCAACGACAAATTTTTCTTACAAATTAATTTTTTTTTATACATATATAAATTATATATTTATTTCTTATATTTGTTTTATTGATAATCGCTTCTTCGACGAATTAATTTTTTGAAAGATTTTTGCGTTATTTTCCATTTGTATTTATTTTTTTTTTTCCTTTTCCATACACCCTTATTGTATCTATAATTAGGAATTATTTATACGAACGTAGCTTTGTAAAAACATTTTAGCCCTGAATAATAATAATCAAACACTTAAATCTATTTTATCTATTTTGTTCAGTCATCAGATAATATAAACTACAGTGGTGGCTCAAAAAATTAGAGCCACCATAAAATTTCTACATTTTTAAGGTTTAGGTGCCAAAATTACCGATTTTGGCATACATTGAATTTCTAAATCAATTGGTTCATGAACATTTAGGTATTTTAGAAAAAAAACGGTGATAACTTTTATATGTTTTATTACAAAAAAAAAATAAACACACTTTAACATCTACATCGACATCAATATTTTGTATGACCACCTTTAGCTGCGATGACTGCTGCAACTCTCCTTGGCATGCTCTCTATCAAATTTAAGCACTGTTTTTGAATGTTATCGTTATGGTGCCATACTTCAATTAATCTTTCAATTAATTTTTGTTTATTGGTTACCAAATTTTTTGACATTTCCCGCCTTAAAAGTTCTCATAAATTTTCTTTTGGATTTAGGTCTGGTGAATTTCCTGGCCAGGGTAAAACAGTAATTTTTTTGTTGTCTAAATACTTAGATGCGCTTTTTGCTTTATGGCATGGAGCCGAATCATGTTGGAAAATAAATTTTCCATCTTGAAACCACTCCTTTGCCTGAGGTATGAGGCGTTCCTCGAAAACTTTAATTTAATGGTCCTGGCGCATCGTACTTTGTACAATATACAGCCTTCCTGTTCCCTGGCCACTTATAACAGACCACACCATTATTTTGAGTGGGAGTTTTACTCTATGCACCAAACAGTCCTCATTAAACTTCTCGCCTTCTCTTCTTTTCACAAAATTGGTTTTATCCATCATGATCTCTATAGTGGATTCGTCTGAGAAGCAAACCTTTAAAGTCAAAGTTATAAAAATTAAAAAACACGATTTTTTTAATAAGTAGCCAAAATATGTAAAAGAATTCAGTTTATAAGAATGATTTTTTTCAAATATACCTTTTTCCAATCATCAACAGTAAAGTGTAAATGATTTTTTGCCCATTGTAGGCGCTTTTCTTTCATAGCTTCAGTGAGCTTGGGTCTGATTGCAGGTCTATAAGCTTTGAAGCCCTATTCTGCCAATCTTCTACGAAGAGTCCCCAAAGAAATTGATATTCCTTGTTCATTAAGGATTTCTTTAAGGGCTTTTTTTGGTTTTCTCCCATTTTCCACCACTATATCTCTTATTTTTCTCTCTGTACGTGGGGTTGTCACTCGATGTCTGCCACAGTTTTTTCTCTTTTCTGACAACAATGGTTCATTTTTCCCCATTTTTTTTCTTAATTCTATCGACTGTTGCCCTAGAAACCTTTACATTCTTTGCTATTTGTCTATTGGAGCTATTTCCAGCCAATATAAGACCCTGAATCAGTCCAATTAGAGATGGTGAAATATCCTTTTGTTTTTCATTGCTTTAAAGATAACAAAAAAAGAAGGTTAGGTTATGTTGAAAAATAAAATAAATAGAGACAAAAAAGTATTAGATTTTTTAAACGTTCAAATAGAAGAAGTACCTTTCAAATAGAAGACTTACCTTTCAAATAGAAGACTTACCTTTGTTCGAAAAAAAAAAAAAAAATTTTCAGTGAAAAATATGAAAATAAAAGTAATTTGTTCTTGGACTAAAAAATTGCTGTCAAAAATCCACGTGTATTCAAAAAAACTACCGTTAATAACTCAAATGCTACTAACTTCATTACAATGCAATAAAATGTGTTGCCACTATGATAAAATAATGCCAAGATGTGGCGTAATGCATATTTGTGACATTTACTAATTGAAATCAAATAACTACAAACAATTTGGTATTTCAAATACATATTTTATGAAGAATTTAGAGCGGCTCTAATTTTTTGAGCCACCACTGTATAATTTCAGTTATTATCACTACTCAATTCTTTTGTTTGTAAAAAATAGAAAAATGTATTATTAAAAAATAAGCCATCGATTCTTAAGATCCATGTTGTTTTTTTTTAAATTAATATCGTTCTACCAAGGAAAAAGAAAAAATTTGCACAAATTGTTTTTACTTGAAGCCCTAACTAGCACTTTAAAATACAATGTTATTTTTGTAACTGAAACTGGGCCAGTATCACTAGCTTATTGGACTTTCTTGTTACTGAAGTACAGTTTATAGCATGGCTATAAACTGTACTGTAGTACAGAAAAAGTTGTGCAGGCAGTGTTGCAACCTATTTAAAGTTAATATGCATCAATTAAACTGTATAAGCTGTTGAACAAATATAGTGAACTGTAACAAAACAAAGATATTCTGCTTGGTGTGTTTATAGACTCTATATTCAATCGCACGCTTACACCTTGAACAAGCAATGTAAATAAATATCAATAAAAATAAAAACTTCTTTTTGATTGCTAATTGATTTTAAATTTAATTACCGTCATTTTTAAAAAAAACATGAACTTGTTTACATTTTAACAAGCACAGCCTCGTTTTAAGGAGTGTTTAATGAAAAGCTCTATTAGGCGCTATTTATATGAAGCGGTTTAGCCTGGGTAGCTCACTTAAACGAGATCTTACCGTGCTTAATATTTACCTTCAAAAGTTAAACTTGTTAACATGACTAGCTCAGATATCTGAGATCTTGCCTATTTTCAGTGAGATCCTATTCTGGAGCAATTTTTCTATATAAACACAAAATAATAAGCCAGCCCTGCTCATAAATGTAGGGCGTTTTGAAAATTTACACACGATACTCGAATATGTTTTGTCTATTATTTTCATATTAATAAAAAGTCTCCAATTTACTCTTATTTAATTCTAACCTATATACATATTTTGTAAACAAAAAATGGTATTCATTAGTATTGTTATCTAAGAATAATCTGAGTTTTAGGCAAAATCATGCATGAAACAAAAAAATGAAAATTTTACAAGAAAAAATCTTTTATAATTCTAATTTCTCTAAGTTTCAACAACTTTTTTTTTAAATGATGTTTTGAATATCAATAAATAATAATATTTTAAATATTATCAAAGATTTCCAGAAAGTTACAGGATTGCACTATGTATCATAGTCACAGCAGTTGTTTAAATGCAGTTTATTGTGGTCACACACGGAAGTAGCGCACGGAAGTTGCAAATTTGTAAATTTCATGTAGTTATTTTTATGAAAATAAATTGCTTGCGAGTATTTCAAGTGAATTATTATATCTCTACAACTCTTTGATATATTTTTGATGCGAAATAGCAGTCATCAAATATTTCTTGCAAGAGTATTAGATTTAGAAAATTATTATATATTTTTCAAACAATTGTGACATTAACAAACACAAAAATAATAAAATGACAAAATATATATATCTATATAAATATTCAGGTACCCTAAAATATAAAGAAAATTTTTGTTTGTTAGAGTTGTTCATTAAGGAAATCATAATGGTGTGGGTATTTCTATAAGTCCCAGCTTCTAATTGTAAAAACAAAGAAAAATAAAGTCACGCACAGAAATGGAAGTGCCCAGTAGCTGATTGAGTAAACAAATCATGCTATTTCTTAATCCAATCAAATACATTAACGATTGTTTTTAAAGCAAAAAATTAAAAAAATAAAAATAAAAATGCCTAATGTAGACTCCAATGTAAGCATTTATTTTTTTAATCAGCCTTGTTAACCAGGCCATATGTTCATATGAACAGCCCCATATTTTTCTACTACCAATTATTAAAGTTTTTCATCTTTCTAAAAAATCTCCGAATTATTATTGGGTAAAGATTTTATATACTCATCTGAACGTCAAGTTCTAATTCAAATTCTTTTATTGCATTTTATTTATTGTTCATTTGAAAACAAGACGAACTCATAACAGACATCCATTTATCTTTTGTAATTATGTTAAGAGGTTTTTTACCATATATATCAACTTCAATAATATTTTCTCGAAATGTTTTTCCGTAAAAAAAGTTTGTCAAGGAATCGTAGCCAATAGCTTCTATGACGTGAATTGGAAAATCTGAAAAGAAAAAAAACTTTCAAAATCGGATTTCAAACATTATAGCTAAAGTCTGTTAAATGCTGTAGGAAAAATCTAAAAAGAAATTTGCATTCCGCAAAACTTACAAACTACTTTGCCAGTACTTTTTTGAAGTTGAAAGTATGGACTTTGCTGCCTAAAAAAAAATTGTTTTGACTTACATCAACCTTAGCTTACCCAAGATTGTATACACATTGGCAATTGGTTTTTATTTAAATTTTAATTCTTAGATTTGGTTTCATATACCACTCTTTTACGTTCTGATTATAAACAACCACGTTATTTATAGTAGAAAATAGCCCAAATAAGAATTGGCTGTTCTCTAATTTTTTTCTCTATTTGTTTTCTAATTAAAAAAAACTAAAAAATCTAAATGTTGTTCTATTATTTAAACTTTAAAAATTTTATAATTTTTAAATTTATTTAAATTTTCCTTGAAATTTTTTATTTTCAAAAGTTTTTTATTTTGAATAAACTTATAGTTATTATATAGTTTTATAAAATTTATTTCTTTGTTTCAAAATTATGCGTTTTATTATCGTAGTATTTGGGTATTCTTTAAATATTTTAATAAAAAAATTTAAAATAATAAAGAGCCACAAGCGAAAAATAAACATCTTTTAGTCAAATTTTTATAGTCAAACTTATCAAATTAAGAATCGCACATTTTATTTAAAAAAAGCAATGCAAAAACAGCGTACAAATTGTTATATGTTACTTTTACTTAAATTACTTTTGTGAAACAACAAAAAGTAGATGTTTTCTATATTAGAGTGTCTTTTGAGCTTGTGTATAACATATAAGATTTTTAATATTTTTACATAATGTTTTCTAGCATATAAGTCCAGAATATGATTCTTTGTATTGAGCTGCGTTTCCTCACCTATCAATGTCAATGACTGAATATTCTTACTTAACTTTTTTTGCGTTAATCATATTTTAAATTTTGAGTAAAATTTAAAAAAAATGGTTTTCGTAGACTTTTCGAAGCTGAACAAAAAACATAAGTTAAAATAAAGCACTTAAAATTAATAAAAGTTACCTTTTATCAATAGGAATGCACGTACACAAATGAGTCTGATTTTCAAACATTGTTTCATTTTTCATATTAAATTTTAGATAGACTTTTATAGTCGCTATGCAAGATTATAAAATTGAATTCAAGTTTTAATTATTATGCGATTAAAAAGAAAAAATACCTAACAATTTCGAAAAAACCATTACCACTAATTTGTTGTTAATTCCAGAATTCTGTGAAAAACCATTTGCTTGAAAAACTTTACTGGTTTCATCTGTGTATCCATTGCAATGAATAGTTGCTGATACTGAGAAAACCTCTTGTCCAAATTCAAGTGGAAGCGCAATAATCTCGTAGTTCACAGAAAATTTTAAAAACGAGTCGATGTAGATTTTTTGTACCTCGAGAAAATAATGAAATATAGTTAAAATAATTAAATTTTAATACTAAAATTCTTTTATACAACTTCCCTGCAAATATTCTTTCATGCAACGTCTCAACAAACATTCTGTAAAAAACATTCTATAGCAGAATTTCAGTGGATCTTTACAGGCATTTTTAGCGGTACACTGTAGTTTTGCTCATTGGTTACTTAGTTGAGTATTAGAGGCACCTGTTGGTGCCTCTAATACTCAACTAAGTAACCAATGTATAGCATATGTTGGAACGTTATCGGCTGGCCACTATTGGCCGCTACTGGCCACATAGCAGATGCCACTAATGTTGCATTAATCAAGAAAATGCCAGTTCCACTGCTAATCCACTACAAAAATATTTTATTGGGTTGTTTAACTTTTACAAAACTTTATTTATTTTTAAATTTACTTTTTTTTAATTTATTTTTTATTACCTTCACAATATTCTCTTAAATTACACTTTGCTACATTTTTTTTTTTTTTTTATAATCATTTTTTCTAATAACATTAGTAATTATTAATTAAACTTTTTAATAATTAATTAAAAACATTTGTTAGCGAATGTTCCAACAGTAAAGATAAGCACTGAGCTTAATGGTTGTAAAATTATTTAGTGGAATAAAATTTGAATACAAGAAGTTAAAAGTTAGAAAACTTGATGCAGAGTTTCTATTTGACTAGACAAATTTTTTTTGGAAAAAAAAACATAGTTTGATAAAACGAGTAATAACCAGTTGTAAAACAAGGTACTATTACTTGCTTGCAAACGTTTTGTGATGAACATTATCAGCATTAAAAAGTCATTCTGAAATAAAGAACTTTTGCATATTTTACTTGTTAATGTTTTAACTAAGATAAATAGAATTCAGAAGAGAAAAAAGAACTTAGACTTAAATAATGCATTTAGTAAAATATTTTCATTTTTAAGATCTAGACTCCAAACTATTTACCTAGTTACCATGACAAATAAATTCTTCTTAAGATTCTTTGTTTTACAACTTATTTTTGCACTTTAATGTTTAAAATTAGTGATAAGAAAACAGGCTCCTGTTTCAGGTTTTGTTATATTTTGACCAGCAAATAAAAAATATGCGCCTCTGTTCACGATGGATTCAAAACTTGGTAAGAACTGTGAACTCTTGAAACAATAAACTTACAATTCTATCATTAGCTATTTTGAGTTAATTAATGTTTAGTATAAAAATTGATGGTCACGTTTTGCTGAGAATACTGTTACAACTAATTTTTAATTTAGTAAATTAGAAATTCGTTGAGACAGTATTCTCAACACAATCGGCGATGTAATATGTCAAAAAATATATAAAAAAACAACCTGAGCTTAAATTGCAAAATATATGAAAAAAGGTATAAAATTATCTAATTTAAGGAGCCACTTTGTCTAAAATATATTAATGTAAATTAAAGTCATTGAAGTCACTTTTATCTTTTCTTTTTTTATAAGACATGAACTTAAAAAATAAAAGTTGTGCAACAGCTGCATAAATTAATAAATATTGTTAATGATTTTAGCAAATGGTTTCCATAGTGAATTACATACATAATATTGAAACTCGAGCAAGTACTATCTTTTATTTTTGTAGAAAATCTTGATATAGTTATTAATTTGGCATAAGTTAATTAAGCAATGACTATTTAAGTACTCATTTTATTTCAATAGAACCTAAACTGGTTTAGAAATGGTTTTAAACTGGTTTAGAAATTATTAAGATATAAGAAAAGGAAAAACACCGAATGATCTCCAACATCTATAATAAGTTACTCTAAACCATAAGAATATATAAACATCTGAAAAAAGAAAATAATGATCTACAACATCTATAAAAAGTTACTCTAAACCACAAAAATAAATAAACATCTGAAAAAAGAAAATAATGATCTACAACATCTATAAAAAGTTACTCTAAACCACAAGAATATATAAACATCTTAAAAAAGAAAATAGTTCAACATAACTTTCATAGTATTATATTTACACTAGCAAATAGTTTTGACACTCAAAAAATAAAAAAGGTTTAACAAACAAACAAAGGTTTAACAAAAGTTTAAGGCACCACCTGAGCACCATACAAACACCACATGTACCAAAACACTACCAAAAGCATTTCATAAGTGCATCTTTATAAATAAAAATTCTAAATAATATAAATAAATAAAAATTTTTACAATTTATACTTACATAAATAAGATCAAAGTTACCACGATTAATTAGTGATGTTGGATTAATGCTCAAATAATCCCAAATTAGTCCATTAAGTTTAAATCTTAGGTGATGTTCAATAATAATCGTAACGTTTTCAAGATCTACGACACAGTCAGCGCTAGTTGTCATGTTGAAGTTTATAAACTTACTTTGACAGAAAATAAGAAGCAATTAAATCCAACTTTTACTTCACAAGTCACAAGCAGCAGTGCGCGCTAAGTTGTTTTCAACTTGTTTCTCCGCGCAACGGCCTTGTTCGTCAAGTTTTGTGTTTCGGAGTTATAGAGTTGAGAGAGGGTTATAACCACTATTAAGTAGCCTCCTCATCTGTAGTGGTCTTCTCGGCCTTGAGGAGATGAATAACAAAAAAAACGAAAAAAGAAAAAAGAAAGTGAGATGCCCCGGACAGCCTTTAAAAAAACGAAGCAACATAAATGCTTTATTGTATTCTTAGACGTTTAAAAATGATTTGGTATAAGTACGGACTGATATAATTTTTTTTTTTTGCTGCAATGAAACTGCTATAATTTTACTCATATGCGCAGGCTAAAAAAACTTTTTGTCTTATTATTTATTTTTACTTAAGAGATGTAAAAGTCACAAAAAAAAGTAAAAATAATAATTATTAACGTACTTCAAAGTGTAGTTTGAAACTTTCATAATAAGATTACATTTTCTTAAAGGACGTTGTATAATAAATGAAGTTAATGTTACCCACAATGATTTACTAGTGGAATAAACCAGCGCAGCCCGTTCTGTGTGATTATATGGCACAGACATTTCACTGATCTATTTTAAATAAATTGATTTTCTCAACAACAAAATCTCATATAATATATATCATACCAGTAAAAAATAAAAAGTCACCTTTGTTTCTAAAAGATAAAGGTTTTCAAACTTAGAATTTAGATTTCCAGAATACATTTCTTTCACTGAAGAATAAAGCTTACTCTGGTTATTTCTTTCAGTTGATATAGACGTATGAAAAACTCGTTCAGGTTTTATAATTTGCGTAATAATTATCCTTGCTGAATAGCTTATTGAATTATTAAGATCATCAATAAAATATAACGTCATCATCTCCTTCAAGATAAAAACTGATTCTTACTCGATAACTTATATAGGATCCAATTGAACAAGATGCATGTAATGGTTGAAAAATTGAAACTAAATGTTATATAGTAAATTTATTATAAAAATTTTATTTATATCAGGGACAGTTTACTTTTTTGTTGTTTTAAAGTTTTAATGAATTTTGAGAACAAATAAATTGTTTTTAAACAATTTTTTCTGTGTATTTAAATGACTGACATCATTATTATTGTTTTTAAATTGTGGCAACACTTTAAGTCAGTCTTTTTCTTCAAAAAGTTATGTCAATTGGTAAAAAGTGTTATTGAGAGTCAAAAGTAAGTAAGCTTTAAAGTGAGACCAGTTATTCATTTTTGGAAAGGTTTTTTTTGCAAGTTTTTCGAGTTTAAACTATTAAAACATAAGTATTGGTTTATAATTTGATTAGTTATGTTTAATAATTTGTTATTTTTGCTAATATTAATGCGAAAATATCGATTTGTAATTACAATAAACTCTCATTGTTTGTTTTTAGTATGGGAAAGTCTTCACACTTAACCCCAAGAAAATATAGGGAAGTAAAAACCTTTATTCTTAATTCCACACATTCTCAGAGAGAGATGGCAGCAATTGCAAGTGTTTCGGTATCAGTTTCGATACTTTCAATGTTTTCGAAAAAAAAGAATCACTTCTCAGCGTTGTGACCGTTAAATCAGTGACATCTGTCTTAAAAGCCGATAAGAAAGTGGGGTTCACCTAACTACAATGAAGGAAATAAAGTCTCTAAAAGGACGGTTCTGAGGCTGAAAAGATTTTATTGGGTTGTCGTCAAACCCCAAAAAACCGCATTTGATTGAAGCTATATTAAAAAAAGCGAATGGAATTGGCTAGACAACCCCATAATATGCCTATTGCATTTACATAAATATTATAAGTCATGTTTACTATATGAAGTAGAGTAAACATGACTTATAATATTTTAAAAACCCTGAAAAATTTTGGTGGACAAAAGTTCACTTGTCTAACGACGTTCAGGAGAAAAATTCCACCAGACATACCGTTTGGAAAATGTTAAACAATCTGTGAGTCTAATTGCGTGGTCTGAAATCCCAGCCAAGGGTATGGATTGCCTCTACATTGTGACAAGGGCCTTGGGGCAGAAACAATACAAGAAGCTATTAGAAAATAGGCTACAGCCTTAGATCCAAGAATGGGTCCCTGCAAATTAAGAGTATATGTTCATGCACAACTCGGCATTGTTCCAAAAAGCTAGAAGTGTTACAACATTCCTAGCTAAAAAATCGTGCACGTTTTGCCTTGGCAGGGATATCCAACTGATTTGAACCTTATGTAAAACCTTGACAAAACGGGAAACGGCAAAAAAAACCATCACTAAAAAGTGGCAATTGATAGAAACCCTTATTAGAGAGAGCCACAACAACCCTAGTTTTCAGTACAACGCAAAAGTCTACCTAGAAAGCATGCCTCGACGCCAAAAAGCCGTTATTGTAGCAAAGGGTGGTAGTACAAAGTATTAAATTTATTACCTAATTTGTTATGAGTTTTTTTTTAAAGTGTTTAACTTTAAAAAAGAATAAAAGCTATGAATTAGTAATAATGTTGTTTTATGTTCTAAATAAAGCCCTCTAACGATAAAAACAATAAAAAATAACTGCAAGTTATGTATTTATTCGCTAAGCCAATTTAAAATTACAAAAAACGTAAACTGTTCCTATTAATTTGGCAACCTGTAGTTCTTATAGAAAAGAAATTCGAAAATTTGTTTTTTTCGTCATTTGTACTTTTCATCTCATTTGTTCTATTTTATAGCATCAAGCCAGATGAATTGTTTACTACAAAAACATTTCATACTCATTAAATATAAATTGTTGACTACAAATACTATAAAAATAACATATGTCAGCAAAAATTTTTATAGTGAATTTTCAGTGGATCTATAAAAAAATTTTGAGCGGTTCATTGTAGTTTTGCTCATTGGTTAGTTTTTGGGTCATTAGTGGCACCCACTATAAATGGCTAGCTGATAACTTTCTAACATTTGATAAAATAGTTAGTCATCGGCAAACCACTTTTGGCGTTTTTGGCATTAATGGTTCACTAAATAGGCGATGAGTAAAACTACAGTGGACAGTTTAAATTGTCTATATATAAGTCCACTGAAATTCCGAACGTAGAAAATTTTGACTTCTGCGATTCCCGACGATAACTAATGGCAGTCCAGCATGCGTAACAGTAAAAAAATTCAAAATTATAAATCACAATAATTCAAAAGCAATTTGAATTATTGTGATTTATAACTGCTCCCACGTATAAAGTTCCACTTTCAATTTTTTTCCTGCAAGTTTGCATGCAACTGCTATCATTTGCAGGATTTACACTTAATATAGGTAAACCATAATTGCCCAAAATGTATTTTGGTATGGTATTTTCCAGAATTGACTCTATATGAAAAGAAATATGCGAACAAAATATCAAATTTTTTTTTGTCTAGCTATTAATAGATGTTTTGACAAATTATTGATATTGGAGTTTTACTAATATCGGATTTCCAAAACAACTTTTTTTTTTGCCATATAGTCTGTATTTTTTCAAATGATATTTTTGAATAATAAAGTTGGTCTTTTCTTATAGAGTTTCCTAAACTTCCTTCAGAAGCATAGATATTTTTTCATATAAAGAGGCGCAAAAGATTTAATTTTTCTTACCACACTGTAATAAAATTCTTCATTCTAGCAAATAATATTCAGCAAAATAACTAAAAACTGACGCTACATTGACCGTATTCACATGCAGGAGATTTCAAATTTTCTCCAAACCTTGTCATCAAGAACATTTTTTAATTAGGTTCCTTGAAATCTATATGTAAATGTAAGTATATTTACATATACACATATATACATATACACATATACAGATATATAGATATATGTACACACACACGCACACACATGTATACACACATACACATTCATTTGCATACAGGAATTGCACATACGTGCCTAAATTCACTTACATAAAAATCTATACATGCACATATAAATATACAGTTTCAGTAACACAAACATTGCACAAAAAAGTATGACAATACACGACACTGCCAGATGAACATAATATACAAAACAAAATAAGAATACACAATGTCTGAAAACAAAAAACAGCGCAAAAAAATACATAAACAACCTAAAAAACAGCAGCCGTATTCATATATCTCCGTTAAACTAACGGAGAAATTAAGTGTTCGTTAAGAAAAAAGCTTAAAACGGCCGGCTATAAAACGAAAGAAAGTATATGGTATTCTAATCCTTTCGTTTAGGTTCCGATTATTAACCGCTTCGATAATTGTTTTAGCTAAAATTTCTCCATTAGCCAGCTTTGTTAACTAGTTTCCATGATGTTTTTCTCATTGCATCTAAACGTTGCAATGCTAACAGACGATGATTTTGTTTAATTGGTAAATCGCAGCCGGTAATTTTGTAAATAATGGTTGCTAATAAATTCTCTAAATTTAATTTAAACACGCTATAATACAAAAAAATCAAAGAGTTTGTATCTACTTTACACATAGTTTCACTTTTTTAAATTTTATGTTTATGCTTCTTCACTCTTATGAATGAAACATTTTCTCATAACTCTATTTTCTTCGATTTTTGCTAACGGATCAAAATATTAAAACCGAGTAATTTTATTGTGACTCATTTCAAGAAATTATATATTAACTTCAAGAACTATATATTAACTTCAAAATGAGTTTTTTCACTGTGTACCTTGTACTATGTTCTTTCTGTTTAAGAAATTGACAACTAATTATTCAAAAATTATTTTACTTTTAAAATGAACTTTTCTTAGGCTAAAGTGAATCTTTACCGATATAAAAAATGTTACTCAATTTTTTAATTATACTAATATTCTTTTAAAAACCAAAAAATAAAAATAAAAATATCTCAAAAACATTCAAAAATAACTCTTAAACAATATTTAATATAAAGTGCTACACAAAAAAAAAAAAAACAGTTTTGTAAAATCCATATTCTTTAAATTATGCTTAGTATGATTTTAACAGAGAAAGTTTCATGTAGCTTCTATAACTATAGAAAGCTTTATTGTTGCTACGGTCCTGTAATACAAGGCTGTGTACATAAACAGTGGTATGATACAATCATACAGTGTATGATTATATAATTTAAAAACATAGATTGGAAAGACAAAAATAACTTGGAAATATCAAAATTGTATCTTTTAAGTAGCACTTAATATGTAAAATTTGTCTTTTAAAGATCATATTTTTATAAGATAATTATTAGAGGGGGGTAGGCAAAAATCCACGCTGCTACTTTGGCCGCAGCTTAGAGATTTTATCTGTTCTTTTTATAAAATACCCTTTAGCACGTGCCAGTTATAAAGTTAATATTGTTAGTTGTTTTATTAAACTTACATACAAGCTAAAAATTAGATATGCTCGGCTTATATTGTTTATTATAAAAGTAAATGAGAACTTATAAAACCAAAAAATGTTTCAAAAGAAAGAGTTCAACTTTTTAGTCATTACTATCCAAGAGTTTCTAAAATCGGCAACAGTAAAGATAATGAATACATACATATATATATATATATATATATATATATATATATATATATATATATATATATATATATATATATATATATATATATATACATATATATATATATATACATATATATATATATATATATATATATATATACATATATATATTTAAACAACTTTAAAAAGTATTCTACACAATAGAGTGCTCAATGTTCTTAAAAGAACAGAGCAATTATATATTATATTAGTAGAAAATCACATCAACAAAGAAAAAACATTTCTGATGAATCTTTGTTGATGAAACACAGTGTTAAATGGAAAAAAATTTTGTTAAGTGATTTTCTACTAATATAATATATATAATATATATATATATATATATATATATATATATATATATATATATATATATATATATATATATATATATATATATATATATATACAAAAACAACATTTTCTTTATGCTGATGACATAGTCAGTGCACCATAACCAAATATTTCCAAAATTAACTTAACTTATTCTCAGGTCATGCTTCAAAACGTGATATAATTTTAACCAATAACATTATTCTTAAAAAGTTGAGCTTAATTAGAGTTTATCTCATTAGAAAATTAGGCTATAAATTTTATTTATCACGTTATCCCATGGTTATTAGTTATTGTAATTTTTTCAAAAAGACTTGCATCATGATCTATAATTCAATTTAATCCATATAAAAATGCATTTGATCTGAATATAAAGTATCAATAAGGGACAAGTGCTCGCAAGCTATAAGTGAAACATGGCGCTTCATTTACTTCGGTGGTAATTCGTAAATAACTTCCCAATTTTATTGTTACGAAGCAATGAGAATACAATTCTTAAAATCTGACTTATTCATTCAAAAACTACTGACAATAAAATGAATCTTTATTATCCTGGGACTAAATAAATAAATTTGAATATATATATATATATATATATATATATATATATATATATATATATATATATATATATATATATATATATATATATATATATATATATATATATATGTATATATATATATGTTTTATTATTTTATTAATCATCTCCTGTGAAATGTATTTGTAAGGTTAAAATCAGGCTTGAGGAGCCGAGCCGGAGCCGTGGAGCCGCTGTTTTTTGGTGGAGCCGGAGCCGGAAAAATCTAGCGACTCACGGCTCTCTTGTATTTTTAATGGAATATAATGTTGTTTTTAATAGTAGACAAGTATTATTCACTCATTGTTGAACGAACTTGTTGAATAAATCGTTTTAAATAATTATAATATCGATTGCTAACATTGCTTTATTGACACTTATATTATTATTTTCTGTTTTTAGAATAGGTTTTTATTAGCTTTATTTAACCTCCCAGTTGGTTTAATTTTAAATCATAATGCATGTAACATGTAATATTGGTAACAGTCAAGAGAAATTTAGTAAAAATAGCAGCTAGATCTCTTACTTCAGAAGTTAAAAATAAAGTTAATCATTGTTTCTTTTAATATAAAACGTTTCAGGTAACGAGAAACTTTGTCCTAATTTTGGGTGACATTTTACGATTATTATTATTACTGTTAAAAAAAATTCCGACGAGCAAGTTTATTAGTTGTTATTTGTAATTGATATACTCTTTCTTATGTACACACGTTTTATAAGTAATTTAAAAAAACAGCAATTAATTAAAAAAGTTGAAACTCGTAAAAAAACAAACTGGCGCGAAACCTTTACACTGTTATTATTAAAATACATGTAAACATAAATTTATATATTGCAATTTAAGTGAAGAATTAGTAAATTAAAAGTTTTAATCAGATTATGTTCCGCGATATTAAGACGATTGAGATAAACAAGATTATAGAAACACTACCTAGTGAAGATCATGATGAAGGCGGAGATGATATTACAGAAGAACAGATTATTAAAGATGCAAGTAGTGAAACTGAGGGTTCTGAATTCTGTGAACAACAGCATGATGGCTACTTTGACGAAATCTCCAAAAATATGAACACTATTTATCTTCAACGTTGTGGTACACACACCCTTCAACATGCTGTCACCGATGCAATGAAAGAACTGGAAATCAAAGTAATACTTGAGCGTACTCGTAAAGTTGCAAAAGCTTGTCGTGCTTCAATTGCTATGGAATTTTGTAAAAACACAAAACCTTTAAAAGTAATTTTATAAATTTTTTATACAAACTAATAAATATGTTTATTTGTTATATTTCAAGAATAAAATATGTTCTATAATATAGGTGGCAGTTATAGACAATGTAACTAGATGGTCGAGTACATTTAAAATGCTTAAGCGTCTTTAGAATTACGTGATGTTGTTGAAGAGCTGGAAGGAAAATATCCAAAAGGGAGTTTTGCAGTGCAACGAATATCAGATGAAACAAATAAAGGAATTACAAAGTATTCTTGAAAAACCTGCTATTGCTACTCAAATCTTTCAGTTTGAGGATCTCACGCCAGGACACTTTGTCTATGTTTGGGAACTGTTAAAAGAACAGTTAATGGAGGGTGATTTTAAAAAATCTGTTTTTGCAAAAGCCATAAAACAATCTATGGAAACAAGGGAAGCAATCCTAATGAGTAATCCTTTTTTCTGTGCAGCGGTATTTGCAGACTTACAATATCAATGTCTTCTAAACGAAGAAGAACAGGTATTTTTTCTCATCATTCATTTTGTGAGAACGTTTTTTATACTTTGATTAAAAGATTTTACTTTTGATTACTTCGATTATAAATTGAAAATATACTCATTATTTTAGAGTTTTCTAAAGCAAATTTATTTTGTTATCTTTTTAAAAATTTTAGGTAGTTGCTGAGGACACTCTCTGGTTGGTTCAAAAAAAGATTAATAAGCAAAAGTTTGGTTTTCATAGATTGGAGGAAGATTGTGAAACTTTTTCTACCGAGAGTTCGGATGAGAAAATGAAAGACTTGTCTCCAAAAAAGAAAATTTTTAGGAGAATGGAGCAGGCAAGAAAAAAAAAGAGTCAGTAATCTGATCAAGGATCTATTCAGAACATTGGAATTGAGGAGCAAGAATTTAAAGGCGCACTTCGAAGTCTACCTAAACTAGCGCACGACCTTTTGAAACAAAAAGAAACCTTGACGTGCAAAAAACCTCTGGAAGGAATAGAGTTTTTCCCTTTGATTATACAATCATCGTGCAAAATTGTCACAGCGCTTCCAATGACGCAAGTTTGTGTTGAGCGGATGTTTTCAGCACTCAAATTTCTGACGCCAGACCAAAGAAGCCATATGACATCGGATCTTATTGATGATTTGGTATTTCTTAGGACAAATAACGAATACATTTGACTTGTTTGAAATTTAATTTTGGGTTTGAAATACAATGATAATAAAGCAAAAAATTAATATTGATAGAATATTTTATTTTCTTTTTTGCCCCCAAATCATTTTTTACAATATAAATATGTGGTAGTAATGGATTCACATTTTAAAAATGAGGGTTGGATTAAAACTAATAGATGTATTTTTTATCCAACTTGGGAAACAAGCCTAAATATTTTTAATTTTCATTCAAAATTTAAATTTAACTTATTAGGTCCAGGAGCCGGGAGCCGAGCCGGGAGCCAGACATTTCTTTGGAGCCGAAGCCGGAGCCGAGATGTGAATAAAACTTGCGGCTCCACAAGCCTGGTTAAAATACTAACTAAGAAAAAAGAGAGGTAAAAAAAAGTATCATTTAGAAATGTTTTCTTTAAGTGTGTGTTTTAAAAATTGTTCGTTGTTGTTTTACATTCCAACATTGAACCGCCTGTACCAAAATATGAAGAGCAGCTTTAGAAATTACATTCTCTGACTCACTAAGTTTTACTTTTTTATTAACCAGCATTAAGGTTTTCATATTCAGTTTATGAATATCACATAATTCTTTTATATCATCTAAAAAAAAAGATTTAACTGAACAGTTCTTAAGTTGGGAATTGATGATTTCAAAGATTACTTTATTGTTTAAAAGGAGGATAAATAGATTTATTTTGTTTTGATGTATATAATTTGATATCTCCTTAGTTTTAAATAGAGAGTGTATAGTATATAGTTTTCACTACACTTGGAAAGCAATTTTACTGCGTTCCTTCCAAGTGTGTCGAGTCTTTTCATTGTTGACTCTTTATTTTCACAGAGCTCTTGACCGTGAGTTAGCGTCGGAACTGCTAACGATTGATATAGTTGGATAATAGACCTTGGATAAGCAAGCCGGATTACAGATTGAATTAGAGTATGAACCGTTGTCTGGAAATTTGATACCCTACTGTCAATATTCATTCTATTAAGTGAAGCAAAAATTGATTTTTTTTGTATCCCAAGTAAAGCAGAAATAATTAAGTTTCTCATGAGGTTTAATTTGACGGTCGTTTAGGGATATTGTGCAGTTCGTTATTGGTTTTTCTTTAAGTTTTGTGCCGTTTAAGTAGTTGTACATTTTACACGTTGTAATAAGTTTTTTTAGGCCCGATAGAGTAGAACTAAGAAGAATGATGTCATCAGCATAAGCTACAACACCAGTCAAGTTTCCATATATAGTAGTACCAATAATGACATCATTTTTATTAGATTCGAGTTGCTTTTCAGTGTATATGTTATATAGGTAGGGTGAAAGAATCAATCCTTGTCTCACTTCTTGCTTAAGATCAAATGAGGCTGATTTGGAATCTAGGTATGAGAGAGTTGCACTGCCGCTACGGTATAAAGAAGATATAGTATTAACTATTTGGAGAGGTAGATGTTTATCAAAATAAAGTTTTTTAAAAAAGATATCCCAGTTGCAACTGTAAAAAGCCTTTTCAGCATCTGGTGAACATAAATAAGTAAGCGATTTGTTGCGATTATACTGCTTAATTATTTCGCTTACAACAAATTCAGCATAGAGGGTTGAGCTTATATTATTAAAACCATATTGAAGTTGATGAGTTTCTTTCTCCGGGCATATGAGTAAGATAAGATATTCTAAAAGTTTTGTATATTGGAATAATGTTGATACCGCGGTAATTGTTTGGATTGTAATTGATTTTTATAGGATGTGTTAGTGCGTCACATTGGGCATGTTTTAAATGTTCTGCAGAGATATTGTAATGATCCTTGAATTTATTTGATTTTAGACAAGAAATAGCTGTTTTAATATTTTTATCAGTATTTAATATCTCATCAAAATTTTTGCAAGGTGGAATTCGAAGATTAGTAAATCCATTAGTTATTATCTCAGAGTTTAACCGTTTTTCAAATATAGTAGCAAACTTTGCGGTGAACGATTCTTTATCTTTTTTATTGTTTATAGTAAAAAGTTTTGAATTTGAATCCTTTTTTATAAACCTAAAAGTATTCCAGATGTTTTTGAGTTTTTAAGTTTTTCAATTTTTATGTATTGTTAATATAGTCTATTGTTTTAGGCTGCTTTGACGGCTTTGCGGAAATTCTTCCGAGCAAATAGGTAGCGATTAAAGATAGGAGAAGTAGAGTCTTTTGCAAATCCCGCTTCACTCCATTTTTGAAAATGAAATGAAAGAATTTTTTTACTTCGAGTTAATTCAGGAGTACACCAGGATTTTGAATGTACAGATTGTTTCTTTAACTTAAAGTGTTCTCTTAGAGCCGATGTTGAACAGTTAGTTATAGTTGTATAGATTTGGTTAAGCTCATTTTCGAAATTACCAATAAGGTTAAGACTAATAAAACTCGAATTTAAGTGATCATTATATAAGTTTATGAAGTCATAACTATTCCAGACATATCTTGGAATGCTATAGTCCTCTGTTATATTATTTACATTTTCTTGATGATGCTGACCTTCAAGTCCGATTGAAGATAAAACCTTAAACAAATTGTTTCTCTGGGGGCTAGATCTTTCTAGTAGATCGTATGTCCATGAGAAAATTATTGGAAATCTCCAAGTATAACCACCTCACTCTTACCCTCATGACTATTTATAATTTTTTTTAGTATGTTGAATTGATTTGTGTATTTTTCCAATGACGACTGATTGTTTTGTGATGAGGTTACATACATGCCAATTATAATAATACTGGTATCACTTTTTTGTTATTTTAAAACAAATATATTCTCATTTTCGTAAAGAGGTATGATACTTTGAAATTTATTTTTTCGTATAAAAAATGCATTTCCACCAAAAGGTCGACCCTGTTCGTGTTTATTTGCCTGGCTGAAAAGTAGAGAGTGGGAGTTTTTACAAATATTTTTGATTATAGAATATTCGAGTTTTGATACCCAGTGTTCGCATAGAAACTTTGTGTCATCAGATGTTATTAAGGTCTCAGTATATTTAATATTTAATTTAAGTCCATGGCATTTAAATGTACATATACTGAACAGTTTTGCAATTTTTTCTTTCTTTAACATATTGTTTGAAGCCATTTTAATTAATATAATTTTCTCTGGTACGCGTTAGTTTCGAGATATTGGTCATCGATAGAATATATGTGTTTTTTCCGGAACGTTTTAATAGTTATATTATTATCCTAAATAGACGGGTTTAATATTTTTTCTTTTTCTGAATTATATACAGAGACTCTATATGATTTATTGTATTTGTTTTTTTTATTTAAGGTAATAAATTTAGGCGTGATGCCTAACTCAGTTTCCATATACAGTTTAAGCTGTTCTTCGTTAATTTGGTTGCTTACACCACCTATAAAGACCTCAAATTTACAAATTATTCTATTACCGGCTATAGTTTTATTTTCGTGAATTTTTCTTAAAAAAATATAGGTTCCATTAATTTATGTTTGTTTTCTTTTTTTATGTATATGTTTCTAATTTATTTTGTTTCTATTTCTTTTTATTTATTTCTATTTATTTAAGTTTTTTTGTTATTATATTTATTTATTTTTTTTTATATTTTTTAATTATTATATTTATTATATTTTTTTATTATATTTATTTATGTTATTTATTTATTTCTATTTATTTATGTTTATGTTTCTAATTTATGTTTATTTTCTAAAGGTACATTTTTTGTTTGGCGGCCAGGCTTATTATTTTTGCTAACTAAAATGAAAGTATTTGAATTATTATCGATTTTTGGATTATTTGGATTATCATTGATATATTTTTGGATTATTTTGATTGTTATCGATTTATAGTTATATTATATATTATATATATATATATATATATATATATATATATATATATATATATATATATATATATATATATATATATATATATATATATATATATATATATATATATGAGTGTGAAGAACACACAAATTGACATACGACTAGTTAGACTTTTAAAGTTAAACCTTTTAAGGTTTATTAAAAAGTCTATGCTCAAAATTTAAACATTAATGTGATGTGAACTACCTCTATTTTATAATGCCATAAAACTATTCAACTAAAATTCCGGTCTTTAAATTACCATAGAAGAATATATATACTTTATTTGAATGTATATATTTTTTTAATTTGTTTTGTAGAAAATATGTATACATATTTTCTTACTCCATCGCAAAATATATGTTATAAACAATATATATAGATATTGTTTAAACTTAACATATCTTTTAAAACTCAACATATATTGTTTATAAACAAATGTTGCAGACCGGAAGAAAATATGTTTGTTATCACCGAGAACAAACAAGACAAAAAAGTTTGAGAACTTGCATTAGCGGCGTTGAGTAGGCGCAAACGAAACGGTAATGTCTGGTCGTTCGGGCATATCGTAATCCGTGGGACTAAAACGAATCTGCGTTTGTAGCTGCCGGTCAAAATTCTGCAGCCGATTAGATGTTTCTCGAGCTGCTCGATGGTAAATCTTGTTCTATTGCATAGTCCGTTTTTGACGTCGAGATTCCTCAATAACATTACCATTGCGCCGCCCTTTAATTTTGATTCATGCAGCGGATATCCAGACAGAATAATGCTGTTGAGGAAAACTAGCAGAAACTGCGTTCTGTCGACATTTTCCTTACATTCAGCTTCGTCGATACTTTTGTAATTTTTTTCCACTCCAGGTAATAGCCGTAAAATCTCATTGTTTATTGCTAGAGAATCAACGTTTTTTGGAGTTAAAATGGCTTTTTCCTACAATATATCTATCTCTTATAATATTCTTTTTCCAAAGACGTTGTTAATGAGATTGTGGTTAAGGCACTAATGTGGTAATTCTATTTTCCCCTCAACGTTTTGTTCTATATCATCATTGCCAATTTGCAGTAGGAATTCAGCTACATCCAGATGCGTAAGAGTGAGCTCGCATGTTTCGTGTAAATGTGAAGGTTTTGAAATAACACCATAAAGGCAATCGTTTGATTGACGCCTCCAGGATGATTCCTTGGATGCTTTTGGAACTACAGGAGTCACTTGTCGAAAGTCGCCATCAAGAACAACAATTTTGACCCCAAATGGTATTTCAGTTTTCAAAATGTCTTATAACTTATTACTGCCTTTAGCCCAAGTCGAGGCACCATTGACACCTCATCCCAGATAATTGATTTGCCAGACAAAATTGGCTCGTCTACTTTGGCTTTTGAGCAGCGATGTGCAGTTAGCTGCCGTTAGAGGCACTGGCAAGTTGAATGCAGAATGCACTGTTTGTCCAAGTGGCACCAAAGTAGTAGCAATACATGACCACGAAACGGTTAGAATCTTTTTGCTTCGTCCAGTGAAAATATGAGTAATGGTTGTGTATAGGTATGTCTTCCCCAAACTGCCTGGCCCATCGATGAAGAAGCATTGTTTTGTTACCATTGATCCATGCAAGAACATCATTTGCAGCTGCTTTTTTTCTTTATTCAGAGTCGAGTACAGTTACGCAACCTTTTGCTTACATTGTGTGATGTTTGTTGTGGTTTTATCTCGCGTTGGCAAAAGATATTTTATCGCTGGTATAATGGTAGTGATATCTTGTCCACAATTGGAAACAATTCGTCCAATATCAGCATATGCGTATGCTTCGTTTTCTTGTTCTGACATCGTTCAGTGTCTGTAATCGTCCGTCATGGCAGTCTTAAATTTTTCCCAAAGCGCAGGGACGTCATTGGTTTTGCCAAAACAAATTATATAAACGAATAACGGTCGCATTTCTGATGGCATTCGATGGAAAGATTCTTCTTATAAACTGTGGTGATACTCATTGTCGTCTTTCAGGTATCCAGCTTCCCGTGCTGCATCTTTAAAAGTTGGATAAATTATTCCATTGACTTTTTGTAAATCTTCATATGATGTAGCTCCGCGAGTGTATAGTAGTATGACCCGTAGGTAGTAGCGCTCTTCTTATCTTAAACTGACTGTATACATACGTCCGATTTCTATTCTGTCTTGTTTTCGTGGTGTCCATTTCGTTAATGTTTGAAAACTAAATGCTCTGGTATTTGGTAGTACAAAAACTGTCGCGAATCGATGATGGTGCTTTGTTGGGCTGCTCCTTCTTTAAAACAGTTTTTTGAGCGCTCGTTTAATTGGAACCATGCCGTTAATGTTTAGTTTCTTGCGTTAGCTCTTTCAATTGCGCTGGCTTTGTTAACTGTTTGGAAGTGAACAGTTTGAAATTCTAGTAGATGTACGGCTAGACAATAAACAGTATGTGATTGCATTTCCATATTGAAGCCGAATATTTGCCACTCAGAATCTGGGGGACTAACACATCATGCATCCAAATGGGCTAAAATTTCGTCATATACAGGTTGTCGCTGGCGTTGTTGCTTTTGTTGAATATTTATCGCTGTTTTGTCAGGTCCCTTGTAGATATACTTGTATTGGTACTTAATTGATGTGATGATAGCGCAAATTTCGACGTTGATGTGACAGTTGAACATTTGCTAGTAAGTATTTGTTGTATAGCATGACTCATTGATTATCGGCTCGTTCATATTTTGTGTCAATATAGCGACCTGAATCCCTTTTACGATATTCTGGATAGCCATCAGTATCCAGAAAAGTCATATTCTTGAATGTCTTGTATTCCACGTTTTGAGCATATGCGATCAATTTCTTATTTAAACTCTTATTAACAGTCTCAACAAAAGGGTTGCTCCATCTATAAGTCAAGAAAGTAAGTCAAAATTATAAATTAGGAATACTGAAGCACAAATTTTTTTCATTTGAATAATTCTATTTATTGAAACCAAAATAATCCACCCCTTATTTTTCTTAATGTCACTTAAATTAAGTTTACTTTTAATTTTAGTCTCTGACACTGTTATGGATTATCTAAGTATTAATGGAGGCATTGTATCCCTCAAAAATCCAGATTTGGTTTTAACCCATCGCCATTTTTTTAAAATTTGTAAAGAAAAAGATAAATTTAACTTGACATGGCCAAATCTTTTAGTATTTTTCACATCCTTGTTTAAATACCCTATATCTAGAGTTATGTTGATCAAGTGCCTTCAAAAGTCAAAAGATTTTATTGCAAAATTAAATCGTGCCAAAAATTTTGATTTAAGAAAGTATTTTTTAAGCTCTGCTTTATCTTTTATTGGTGCTTTTCCGGATGTTGTTGGTTTGTCACCTTCTGATGCTTGTTCTACCCCAACTTCTATCCACAATAGTGAAATTGTTCCAAATCAAATTACTGTTTTTGTATCTTTTGATTTAAACTTGCAAATTGCTAATGATGATTTTTTGTGTTCACAATCAGATCGACAAAAGGCATGGTATTTTAAGAAAAAAATTGAAAACACTGTTTTGAAAACATCTGATGAAACGAATGATTCAATCTTAAAGGAGAGTTTAAATTACTTTAAAAATCTTTCAGAAGAGCTGAAGGAAAGAGTTAACTTTTTTGAAAAAAATGTAATTGATGTTTTTGAAGGAGGTAGATATAATGATGAAATTCGCTCTGTATATTATGACCTTTTAAGTAAAAATGTTTCTGTTAACAATGTTGAATCAGTTATCAGAACTGTACTACAAAAAATGTCTAGAATTTCATGTGGCTTACTTCCAAAAAAATCTTTGGCTGCTGAATTTTTAAGTGAAATGAACCTTTTATCAAAAGCTCAAGTTAGAGAGGCTATATTGAATAGTACACACAATGTTCTTCATACAGATGGCACAAAGTATAATTTTAGAGAGATTGGTTGTTTTCAAGTCACAACATCATCTGGAAGCTACACGTTTGGGATAGAAGACATGTTTTCAGGCGAGGCACAATCTTATTTTGGAGAGCTAAAAAATTTACTCACTGATATGTCTCACATATTTTCTCCTGAAAAGGAAAACTATGAGGATGATCTTTGGAAGCTTATTTTTTTGTTCAAATCTTTGATGACAGATCGCAACATAGTTAATTCAAGCTTTTTTAGCTAATTTAAACATTGGAGAGAAGCAATTTTGCCTTTTGTTGTTAAAAACTATGATCGACTTCCTTTAAATGAAAAATGAAAAATTTCTCAAATGCATCATGTTTTTTGTGGCTTACCTAATTATGTTATCCATAATTTAGGAATATATGCAGAAAAAGCAATCATAGAATGGGAAAAAGTGGTTGAGCAGGAAGGTAGTATTCATGGTAATTTTATAAATTCTCAAAACTCACGTACCTTTGATATTTTGTATTAACTTTCAAAACTTACAAGCTATAGACATGGCGATCAACGGAACGGGAAAGCTGATGAATGGAGGGCATTTTTGCGTAAAAAGTTTTCAAAAAATTTTATGGTCTCATTTCTGTATCATTGGTTTAACATTATATTTTTACTTAGTGGAGCAACGTATTTTCATAAAGATCATCTTAAAGAACTTGTTTTTAATCTTGATGGTTCAAATTTCCTTCATGAATCAGTTAGGCATGATATTGACAACATAATTTTTCATGCTTCAACTAGAGCTCAGGGAATTTTTAATAAACTGATATCAGGACCTCTTTTTCGTATTATTGAAGAGGAAGGTCATATTTTTTCATTGAATACCGATTGGTTGCAAAGGTTTAATTATTTTGTTTGTTGTTCTTCTGATGCATCAATAATGTTAAATGGTTCTACATTTTTTGATGTCAAATATCTCACTAAGGATGAATTGTTTGATTGTTTGTTTTTTAATTGTAATGACCCACTTTCGGATGCCTTAACACAAGAATGTCTTGAAGTTATATGTTGTTCGTGTTCGGTTATGATCCAGAGTCAGTTAAGAGACTAATTGCCTGGAGGGAAATATCACAATCCAGATGTTGGTGTCCTTGAGGAAACTCAAAACTGTCCGCGTACTAACGTTGTGTCTGAACGTGACTTTGCTTCTTATGACCGCAGGTTAAAAATGAAACCTAACATGACATCAGTAGCTGAAGCTGGTGTCATCATGTTTAACAATAGCAAAAGAGCTGATTGGATATATGGGAAATCCCAGGAAGAATGAAATGAAAATGAAATTGTAATGAAGTTGCAAAGACAAATTAAATTTCGAAAAAAAGTACTACAGCAAAAATTTCCAGAAAAGTGGCTTCAGTTAGGAGAAAAGGTAAAAGGTGAAAATTACAAAAAATTTGGTATAGAGGCGTTAAAAACAAACCTGCTATCAATTTTTAAGGTTTTAAAAGATGCTCCAGAACAACGAGCAAATACAATAAAATGTTCAGTCATCAGACAGAATAATGAAAGACAAGAAATGTTGTTAACATTAAAACAAAAGGTCAGATTAGAGGGTGACACTAGATTATTAATGGAAACTTGAAAAAAAATAAGAGCAGGCGCATCAAAGGGAGGGGTTCCAAAGCTTTTAGGAAATGGATTAAACATAAAATGGTAGATGAAGGTGGTAAGGATGTATTATATTCAGGACTCGTAGTAAGTGTTTTAGATGATAATGAATTTGATGAAGAATGCGGGCTTGAGATACTATATCACGGATTTGAGGATAAATATGATATTGAGTTAGTCAAAGAGTGGAGGATGAAATGTGTTGCGATAGAGGGAAAGGCTGATGGTTATGTGGAGGGCGAAGTTCGGAAAAAACAAAAATGTTGTTAATATTGTTTTTGACGCAATGTCAATTCAACTTCAATTTATTGCATTTATGTTTGTTATTATTATTATTCAATTTAATGTCTTTATGTTTGTAATCTGTTTGGTCATCTGGAGCGGTGTTTGCGCACCCACAATTCTTTATATGTATATTTTATTTCTGTTGGACCTCTGCAGCCACGACAACATACTGGTAAGTTATGCTTTCTATTTTTGCGCTGATATACCGTTAATATATGTATCCTTGTGTTTAGGTATTTGTGAGTCATTATATGTATATTTTTGCAGGTGCATCTACAAGTCATAATATGAATACCTGTCTTCTGTTCACCTCTGCAGAGGTGTTGATCTACCGATAAGTAATTATTTGTATGTTTGTCTTTACGCACCCGTCAGTCATTTTGTGTACGTTTGTGTTCTGTTGGACCTCTGGAGCGGTGTTGACGCACCCGTAAGTCACTGTATGTATCTTTGTGTTTATGTACCGGTTAGTCATTATGCGTATGTTTGTGTTCTGTTAGACCTCTGGAGCGGTGTTGACGCACCCGTAAGTCACTATATGTATGTTTGTGTTTATGTACCAGTTAGTCATTATGTGTATGTTTGTGTTCTATCGGATCTCTGGAGCGTTATTTAGGTACAAGTAAGTCCTGCGAATTGTTGCTTTGATGTACCAGTGAGTCATTATATATACACATGTCTTCTGTTGGAACTGTGGCCTGAATTTCATGTGATAATACTGGTCATTATGTGTAAGTTTCTGTTTATGTACCTCTAAGTCATTATATGTATGTCTGTGTTCTGTTGGAATTATATGTATGTCTGTGTTCTCTGGCACAGCGATCATGCACGCGTAAGTCATTATATGTATATTTATGTTTTGTTAAAGAAAAAAAAGTTTTTAGACCATGAAGTAATATACAGTAAAAAGATGCTGAATGATTAGTCACACAAATAAGAATTTTTGTAGCACTTAAGGACAGTCACAGTAAAAGGACGAGACCTAATTGAATGATAAGTGATACAAGAATGAATTTTAGCAGATGGCATCAGAGACGCTAGCTCCTTAAAACATCACCCTTTATAGTATTTGTAGAAAAGAGTAAGAGAAGCAACACTATGACAATGCGACAATGGTTGGCTACAGCGGCAGGTCTTGGTATTCTATAATTATTTTTATTTTTTATTTTTATTAATAAACTTGTGTCACCCTCTAATCTGAGGTTTTGTTAACAACATTTCTCTTTTATTTTTGATTTTTTTTTTTTCGAAATTCATTTGTCTTTGCAACTTTATTACAATTTCAGTCACATTAAAAGGATGACAAGTAACGCAACAATGAATTTTAGTATATGGTACAAGAGACGCTAGCTCTTTAGAGCAGTGATCATTATATATTTATAGAAAAGAGAAAGAGAAGCAACATTACAATGATGTGATAATGGTTGGAGGTTGGCTGCAAAAGCAGGTCCAACTATGTTTACAATGCATTTTTGAATCTTATCTAAAAGAGAAAGGGCATTATTGGAAGATCCGCCCCAGATAGGGCAACAACATTCCATACTAGGAAGGATTTGAGATTTATAGAGATAAAGAATAAAATCCTGAGTAAGAAAGTGTTGAGCTCGGTAAAGTGATGCAACCTTAGCAGATGCTAATTTTGCAATGAATTTGATATACAGTTTCCAAGAAAGATTGGAAGTAAGAGTTAATCCTAGAAGACAAAGGGTAGATGACTCATGGAGTACATTACTGTTTATAAATATAGGAAGGTCAAGATTATGGCGATAACAATTAGCTGAAAAAAATTAAGTTTTCTTTGACTTTAAGTTCACCAGCCACTATGAGCCTAATGCTGTAGCAGAAGTGAGATCTTTTTTAAGCTCAAATGCCATCTTCAAGAAATCAGAGAGTGTTGCGTTCTTATCAAGGCAGGAATAAATGGTAGTATCAACTGTAAAACGAGGCGATTGAAATCCATAGTGATGATCAGAAAGTAAGTTATTAGATTCGAGAGGAGAGCATAAGTGTTTGTTAATTAAAGACTCAAAACCCTTGCTTATAATTAGACCATTAGATATATCTACCTTCTTCAAAAACATCAATTACATGTTACAAATTAAAATTTCTTTATTTGATAGGTGAAATCATCAGATAATATAGGTAGTATCCAAATTGGAAACTGGAAGATTCTCTTGATTAAACTGCGTTTTAATAAGAAAGTTTTTAGAACCATTTCCTAAAGGGATGTAAGCAATAGAAGTTGGGGTAACAGAGCATGAAAAGTCATCATTAGCAATTTTCAAAATTAAATCAGAAGGTACAAAAAAAGTAATTTGATTGGGAACAATTTCACTATTGTGGATAGAAGTAGGGGTAGAGCAAGCATCAGAAGGTAACTACTTTTAAAATTGGAAGTTACTGGAAGAGCCAAGACGAAGTTCATATAGCTAGATAAAAATTAACAGACGACTTAAAAAATTGCAAAAAGATGGGTAAGTCCATCATGCCAGACTTTATCGAAAGTCTTTGATATCCAGAGCAGTAGAATTTGCCTAACCACCTCTATGTAATGCTATGTAGTACCATTCTGTAACAACAGTTAGCAAGTCAGTTCTAAAACAAGATGATTGAATTCCATATGTTTCTTATGTCATCTGCAAATAGAGCCTTTAAGCTTTTCAGGATGAACACTAGTTTTGGTTAAAGTTAACCCATTACTTAGTGACACTAGTATGATTTAGGAGCGTTTAGTGCCACAGGGTCTGTGTGTTTTGTGATTGTAATGTTATTGTTGTGATGTTTTGAGTTGATAGACAACTTGGCTTACCTTCTCGATGGTGTCTATTGTTAAAAATGATTGTTAGTTTGTTTCGTTACTGAAACTTGCTACTTCCAATCATTCACTAAAAGCCAAGAAATAAGTTTTAGAACAAAAACATTTTTCTATGTTATTTTCATTTTTTTTATCTTAGGCGTTTTCATAGGTTCACATAAGCAATCTTAAAGAGTAAGTTTCTTGTTTTATAGTTATTTATTTTTAAATGTTTTTAATTTATATATTTTTAAAATGAATTAACAAAATATTTTTAACACGTTACTGTGTATCTGTGTTTCTAATAATAATATTTTTACATTTTTAGATATAATTTCTGCTGTTATACCTGCCTATTGCAGTTGTAAGTACTCCAAATTTCAGAAAGTTCGTTTGCTGTAAGTTATTTCCATTAAAAATTAAATTTTAACTTTATTGAAGAATCTTCTGTCTGTTAAATAGATTATTCTGAATAATTTTAACAGATTTTAATGCCCTTTTGCAGTAATTTACTGACCGGTCTGTAAATTATACAATAATTTCAAAATGATGTATGATTTGTATTCCATGATTTTTTTATGCATATTTGTATGGTGTAATTATAATATAACCCCAAATTTTATTTTCCAAAACTAAGTAAATAAGTGAAAACCATCAGTCTGTAAAATAGATGATTCTGGTTAATCTCGTCAAATTTTACTACAAACGAAAATTAGCATTTTTTTCATTTAATATTCATGTGCTTTCAAGTAATAAAGTTTATTTGTATTGTTGTGATGAAACTATAGCTAAAAAAGGGGCTGGCGAGGTAACTTCCATGTTATATGATTTTTTTATAAAACATTTAGACAAAGACATTTGATCTGTAGAGCTATTTTGTGATTCATGTGCAGGCCAAAACAAAAACTATGCATTAATTCGTTTTATGGATTTTCTTATTCATGAAAAAAAAAGGTTTAACTTTATTAAAGTTACATTTCCTGAACGTGGTCATTCTTATATGGAATGTGATAAAGATATTGGGTTAATTAATTGCAAAACACCCGCTAGTATTCCATCAGATTGGATTGAAACATTCAAAAATTCTCGTAAAAGACCCACTTCATTTCATGCTATAGAATTAATGCAAGAAATTGTTAAAGGTGAACTGATTTTATGAGACCAATTTATAAGAATAAATGTCCAATTCCAACTCGTCCGCTTCGTGAAATGTGTTTCAGAGGAGACTCCGGTGGCATTATATTTCATCGTGACTTATGGAATGGATTATTGTTAAAAACAAAATTAAAAAATAATAGGAAGTACACTATCAATAGCGAGATCCCTATTTTATATAATGCAAAACTTAGCATCTCCGTGGCGAAGTACAGAGACCTACAAGTATTAAAAAGATTTTCATCCAATACTCAGTTTTACGATTCTTTGTCATACAACAAGGCAGTTGTTGAGACATTCCATGAAAATATTGATTCTGAAGATGAAGAATAAATAGACTTCTTATTTGATTTAAAGTTTGTTTTTAGTTTGTTTTTTCTTATTGTTTCTTGGAAGATTTATAATCTTGTAATATCTTTTTTATTTCAAACTTAATTTACAACAGTTTATATAATTAATGATCGCAAGATATTGAATATATCTTGTGACTATTAGTCAAGATATGAGAATAAAATTTATAAAAAATAGTTCTCAATTGTTTGTAATTCATTAAATTTTAGAGCTCCTTTTTTGTCAGGTAAGAAACTTTGCATTAAATAACTGTTTGTTCTTACAGTTTTTTGTCACCTGTATTCAGTGACGGATTAAGACTTTTCGGAACCCAAGGGTATATATATATATTTTTTTAGAGGCCTTTTTTATGTGCCTGTTCCTATAAGTGACTTAAAAAAAAAATTTGCGGGGCCCAAGGCTTTAGCCCCCTAGCACCCCTTAATCAATCACTGTTTGTATAGGTAAAGTTATATAGGTATTTGTTTAACCTTAGAATGAATAACAAATTGAACTTTGTAATCAACACTAAAAAATATTTTTAACCTTAGTTTGATTCCAAAGACTATTACATTATCATTATTAGGTCACAGTGAGGAGGATGTTTGGTAAAAATAGCTTCAGCCTAATTTTATTTATAAGCTAATATAAAATAATTGATGTTTTAGGTTTTTAATATATCTAAAAACAAATAAAATAATAAATTTTACAGGGAAAAAACGGCAGAGTCCATAAAAAACCTCGTTTAAAAAAGAAAGTCTGTGAAAAAAAAAATATTATTTTCAAATTAAAAATAGAACTTAAATTGCATAAAAAATTAGTTACTTTTGCAATACATCTTAAAAATCTTTTCCCTAAAAATAAAAATGTTATATAGGTTTAAAAGTTTAAAAAGAGTTTATCGCAAAATGAAAAATGTGACACTGCTGTTTCTTCCCGTGGAGTCTTCATATATATATATATATATATATATATATATATATATATATATATATATATATATATATATATATATATATATATATATATATATATATATATATATATATAGCTAAATATTTATATAAAACTTCCTGATTTTTCCCTGACTTTTTTGAAAAATCGGATGAATTTCCCTAACTATATTCAACGATGGTTTTTATAAAATGTTTAAAATTACTGTCTACTTTAATGAAAATGCTAAAACTGTATGTAAAATTACAATAAAAATTTGCAACAATCAAAATTTTTGCGACACTATTCCGCACACCTTTTGATCTTGATCTAAAGACCATATGACGTCATCATGTTAAAGAAAATCATTAGGTTTTTAGATCAAGGCTATTATTATATCATATATGTTATATGGTAAATTATATAAAAAAGTTATATTTTAAATCATATAAAAAAATGATATTGAAAAAAAACTTTCATTTCATATTGATTATAAACAATTCAAAAAATAAGACCATTTTATTGTTGAGCCATTAAAGCACTGAAGGAGAATTAGGTCAATATTGTCATAGAAGACAGAGTTTTATGTTGCATAGCTTTATTAAAATGTTGTATAGTGTTCTTAACTGCCAAGAATGCATGGTTAACAAAAAAGTTAAAGCAGTGTAAGAAAATATTCCTGTCAAATGTAAAAGCAGAAAAAAGAGACAATAAATACCCAGAAAAAACATTTAGTTGCATCTAATAAAGCACTTAATAATCTTAAAGACAGAGATAGCAAGTAAAGCAAATAAAATAAAAAATTTCATTGAAAATCAATAAAAGAATCCTAGACAGTTATTTATACATATCAGAGTAATTAGTTTTGTATGTACTACTAGGGTGTTTAATTTCCAACAATTTTACGAAAATGGTTACGTTACATGCATAGCGCGGTAAATAATTTAAAATTTTAAAATATTATCTAGAGATGTAGAGGTCGCCGTCTTGAAAAAGTAGAAAAAAGGGTAAAAAAACTTTTTTTTACCCTTTTTTCAACTTTAAATTTAAATTACTTAAATAATAATTAATTTCATGTTATGTTACTTGGTGTATGTAATAAAGGTTATCGAATGAACATTTAGCCAAATTTTCAAAAAAATTATTTAATCTCTACAGGTCGCCGTATTATAAAGTTTAATTTTTTTAACATATTTTTTTGCTAAATATTTCTTTAAATCCTTTAAAAAACTTAATACTTTAAAGAAAATGCAAAATTAATGTTTTGAGCATTATTGATCACTAAGAGTCGCGACTCTTAGTGGTCAATATAATTTGATAATTTATTGGTCTCAGGGTAACCAATTAACCAATCTTGATTATTTTTCATCATTGTAATACAATATTCGCTTATCCAATAAACTAGTTTTAAATTATTTTTAAAATTTCGATTTTGCTAATTGATATAACAACCAACTTTTTTAAATAAGTTTATGAAATTTATATACATACGTACAGATGTTAACTTTGCAAATATATACATGTTTATTATATATATGTTTATTTTGCAAACAATTAAATCACGCAACGACTATCGATTGCGTTGCGACGACTATCGATTGCGTTGCGACGACTATCGATTGCGTTGCGTGATTTAATTGTTTGCAAAATAAACATCTTTATGTATGTATATATTTGCAAAATTAACATCTGTACGTATGTATATAAACTTCATAAACTTATTTAAAAAAGTTGGTTGTTATATCAATAAGCAAAATCGAAATTTTAAAAATAATTTAAAACTAGTTTATTGGATAAGCGAATATTTTATTACAATGATGAAAAATAATCAAGATTGGTTAATTAGTTACCCTGAGACCAATAAATTATCAAGCTTCAGTCGCCAACCAACAAAAAAACAATTGTTAGGTAAATACTCTCATTTACATTTAAATTCAAAAAGCGACACTTCTGCAAGAGATATTTTTAAACTTGATCTTGGTGAGCTAAAGGAAGTTTGGGAAAAAGCTGGAGTACCAATTCGATCAGATAACTCTTGTCTTTCATTGCTTACCAAATTGTTGGGGGAAAAGGCGGAAATAAAAAAAATTGATCAAGCAAGTTGAAATGTTAAAGCTGGAAAATAAAAAATTGTCAGAGTTTATAATGAACTTGAACAACTTTGCGACATTTCAGCAGTAAATGCATATGAACAATTATTTATATCACGTTGACCAAAATGGAAAAAAGATTGGGCATTTCATGAAGATCAAAAGAGTAGTAAAAATCACACGACAGGTAGCACCGATCTATGTGTTTCAAAATATTTAGAACGTTAAGAAGATTGACTCAGCATGGATTTTTGGAGAAGGTCAACCGAATATTAAAAATCTAGAGCCTTTGAAGCCAGTGAATTAGTTGAAAGTGCTGACGAAGAAGATCAAAAAGATAAAGAGTTTACTCCTATAACCAACAAAGAAAAAAAGATGCCTTTAACAATATTTTTTTTTTCTTTGCCGTTTAATAATATATACAGTTTTGAAGCATATAAATAAAAAAAAATATTGGCGGGGCATAAAGAAGAAGATTTATTTAGCCTTATCACCGAGCCCCATAATGACGTATTTACAAAAACCGTAATATTTAAATATTTATAAGGAACAAACTATTTATTAAAAAAAGTATAAAAGTAAAATAGATAACAATTCGTTGTCTTTTAGAGAAAAATTTAAAGAATCAAAATTTAAGGAAAGAGCAAGATCAAGTGAATAAGAAAAAATAAATAAGATATTATCGTTTGCTTAAAACTTAAAAATTTAAACTAAGATTTAAAAATAAAAGGTAAATAAATTAATATACACCATAGAAATAATATAAATAAATTAGCAAACTTCATAGAAATAACGTAAATAAATTAGCAAACGCCATAGAGGTAATACCATAATTGAGGTAATAAAAAAAATGTTGATACACTCAGTGACATAATTCTTGTATTAATTATTTTGTTGTATTTGAGTTTTAATTAAAAAAACTTTTAAAATCGGACTATTAAACTATTAAAATCTATAAGTAAGAATGCCTGTTTTGATTCATTTTTAAACTGCTCTATACTAGTTTTATGTGTATTTATAATTTTGGGAAACATTTTTCACAAGTAAGGTCCACGATAAAGAACTGAATATAAAGTTAGTTTTGAATTATATTTTGGGATAACAAAGTTGTTATTTAAAAATTTTGTTGAATATTTATGAACTATTTTGTCAAAATAGGATTGAAATATTTTAGGAGATAATCCTATATTTATTTTATACATGAGCATTAAAACTATGTGTGAGTTGATTTTATATATATTTAATGCTCCAAGTATACGCAGAAGAGGCTCACAAGGTAGAGCTCTATCAGCTCCAAAAATTATTCTGCACGCGTGTTTTTGTTTACAGTACAATTTTTTTAAATTTGTATGGTTTGTCTTTGCCCATGCAATATTGCAATAAATTAAACAACAATGAATAAAAGAGAAATATGAACTTTTTAAAGAACTATTGTTTAAAAATGGTTTAGTCGTACATATCATTGCTAAATTTTTTGACATTTTATTTTCAATACTTTTTATATGTAAACTCCAACGTAAATGTTCATCTAAGATTACGCCTAGAAAGTTTACTTAGTTTTCTCTTTTAATGTTAGTGTTATTGATTATTAGATTAGGCAATTTGATGGGAATATTTTTGTATTTGTTCCCTTTGTGGAACAAGATAAATTTGTTTTATCCACATTTAGAGAAAGTTTATTACTTTTAAACCACTTATTGATTTTCAATAATTGTTCGTTTGTTGTTTCAAATAGTGTATTAATATCTCTGTGGGAATAAAAATGATTAGAGTCATCTGCAAAAAGAATACATTTTAATAAGTCTGTTGCTAAATTTAAATCATTAATGCACATTAGGAACAACAGTGGTCCTAAAATAGAGCCCTGGGGAACCCCACAAGTTAAGGCAGTTGGGAATGTTTGTTTTTGTTCATACACTATAAATTGTTTTCTATCGGTCAAATAACTTTTGAACCAAAGTAAATTAGTATTTTTAACTCCATAGTGTTCAAGTTTTTTTTATTAGAATATTGTGATTAGCGGTAACGAAAGCTTTTGAAGATCAATTAAAACTCCTAAGGTAAAGTTGTTACTATTGAATGCACTTGATATTTGATTGACTAGTTCAACCACTGCATGTTCCGTTGAATTTTTTTTTTCGAAACCAAATTGTTTTGAATACAACATGTTGTTTTCTGATAAGTAATTAAAAAGTCTATTGTACATTTCTCTCAAGTAATTTTGAAAAACAAGGTAAAATAGATATAGGCCTATAATTAGAGATATTTGAGTCATCTCCGGACTTGAATATCGGCGTGATTCGTGCAATTTTTAGCTTTTCAGGGACAATACCTGTTTTAAATGAAAAATTAAATATGTGAAATATCAAGGGTTCTATTATATTATATACTGATTTTACAACATTAACGTTTATTTTATCAAATCCAGCACATTTGTTAGTTTTAAGGTAAAAAAAGGCGGTTTGCAATTCAATTAGTTTTTAATTAGGTTCACCATAACTTTATCGTAATTTTTTAAATAAGATTGAAATGGTGTGGAATTCATAGGAATTTTTTAATGTCAAATTCGGACTAGCATTAGTAAAGAAGCTGTTTAGTTTTTCAGCAATAATTGATTTATCATAAATTGTGTTTTTATCAATAGTTATTTTTTTTGGCAGAATGTTTCTCGCATAATTATTTTTTTCGATTATTTCTTTAATTACACTCCATGTTTTTTTAGTGTTTCCGGTGGCTTTACTTAATAGCTTTGCATAATAAAGCTTTTTTGAGTTCCTTTTTGTTTTTTCAAATATATTTTTACCGTTATTATATGTCATTTTGTTTTTATAAGTTTTTTCTTTTCAAGTACTTATCATATAACTTTTGTTTTCTTTTTGAAGATTTTAGTAGCCCGTTAGACATCCATGGAGTTAAAACAGTTTTCATTTTTACAATAATTTTTTTTCAGGAAATTTTTGATCATATTGCTTGCAGAATTGATTTAAAAATAGATCATATGCGTTGTTAAAGTCATGTGACTGCAATACTAGATTTCAATCAACGTTGTCTCTTAAAAGATTTTAAAATTTTTTTACCGAGTTTTTAGTAATTTGTCGCATAAATATAATGGATTGAGAAGGAATACTGTTAAATTATATATTGTTAGTAACTAGGAATGTTAAAATGATCCGATAAGTCAGTTTTGATTAAGCCTGTGTAAAGACGGTTATTAAGATGGTCATTAGTTATTATATTATCAAGAATTGTAGAAGTGTTGTTAGCCACTCTCGTTGGCTTGTTTATTGTCGGAATTAAATTATTTTAAAGAAGAGTATTTATAAAATTGTTAACATTATTATTGGAAGAATGATTTAATAGGTCAATGTTTAAATCCCTAACTGAGTAGGCATAACTTCGGGTTTTATTTATATTTGTTAGGAATGGTTTAGGATGAGTTTTAAATTTTTTTAAGCTAGTAGATGGAGGTCTATATGTGGCATTTATAAATATATTTTTTTTGTGATTTTATTTATTAATTCAATGCGTAATGACTCACAATCTACTTCATGATTTTAAAGAACAGAGCAATAATAAATGAGTAAAAACACCTAATTTTTAAATAAATAAATCTAATTTTTAGTTGTCTTCTACACGTTGTTTCGCCATCAGAGACTCTTCCTAATGAGCCTACTGATGGAAAAACAACGTGTAGAAGACAACTAAAAATTAGATAGGTGTTTTTACTAATTTATTATTGCTCTGTTCTTTAAAAACATTGAGCACTTTTTTTGTAGAATACCCTGAAATAATTTATATATATATATATATATATATATATATATATATATATATATATATATATATATATATATATATTTATATATATATATATATATATATATATTTATATATATATATATATATATATTTAAATATATATATATATATATATATATATATATATATATATATATATATATATATATATATATTTATATATATATATATATATATATTTAAATATATATATATATATATATATATATATATATATATATATATATATATATATATATATATATATATATGTATATATATATATAAGGAAAAAGTATAAAAAAAGTTGGTGTGGAATAGACTTACAAAAATCCGTATATTTACGGGTCCGGTCAGCTAGTTGAACATTAATCGTAAACTTTTTATTTTCTACCGAATTCTAAAGATTTTTGAAATAAAACGACTATTTAAAGAATTAGAATTCTAAAGAAATGGTTGACGTGGAATAGACTTACCATGACTTGTATTACATGTATGTGGGTCTCTACCATGACTTGTATTACATGTATGTGGGTCCAAGGTAAGTCCATTATTCTACATATTTTTAAGTCTTTTTCCAAATGTTTTCTAAACTTTTTATACCAATGGTAATTAACCAACACATTTTTAGCGAGTAAAAGTGTTTAAAGTTAATTATGTTATAAAATTTTTTTTATAACATTATTTTATAACATTTTTATAGTAAATTAACATTTTTATAACAAATTTTTTTTATAACATTATTTTATAACATTTATAACATTGTGTTAACGTAAAAAAGATAAAGAGTAGACGTAAGTCGAAAAGTCGTTTTTATATGCCGTCTCCTAAAGTTTTTATTTTTCAACTAGTTTTTTCTCAAAATTCAAAAATGTGGAGATAGAACAAGATAATTCTAACGTCGCGGTATATGTATATATATTTACATGTATGTACAGTGCTCTGCAAAAGTTTCCGGCCAGTAACATTTTGTACTCTAATTTATTTAAAAATATTTCTAATGTTAGTATGAAATATAGGAAACAAAATAATATAGTAAAAGTATATTATTCATATTTGTGAAAATAGTTGTTATTTAAATTGTTATATTTACACGTGCAAAAGTTTGCAATCACATAATATACATTGAAGCAATAGGATGTTGAAAAGCAAATGCTTTACATGTTTACATTTAGTTCATCGAAGTTTGTGTAAGTATAAACATGGCTCAGTGTATACAAATTCGAATTTATGAGATTCATAAAATTTTTAAAAGAGGGAAAATTTTCTCGTAAAATTACTGATGACCGTGAACAAAATTATTGGAGAATACAGTTGTGCATATTTAAAAGCAGCCGTGGCGCAGTGGTAGCCCAATTGCCTCAGAAACGTAATCAGATTCGTGGTTCAAACCCCACTGCTAGGCGAGTTTTGCGGCATCAGTCGGGAAGGAGGCGAGAACTTCCTGTTAAATGCTCTTCCGCATTGCGAAATAATTTTATATATATATATGTATATATATATATATATATATATATGCAATACATATACATATATATATATATATATATATATATATATATATATATATATATATATATATATATATATATATATATATATATATTTTATGGACAGTGTCTACAGGTCTCAACTTTGACTAGAAAGACTACATAAATACCCAATGTTAGTGTAATGTATTGCAATGTATTACAAATTAAAAAGAATGTAAACTGTAACGAATCAATGTTAAACAGCAACAATACAAAGTTGTTTAACCTAACTGTTAATAAAATCTTTCTTGCTGTCTGTTTTTAGTATCTCTAATCTGGATTTCTTACTCTGTAACACCATGACATGAAGGGACTTTCTCCCATAAACTTTACAGCTCGTAGCGCTAACGTCTTTAATTGTTCTCTCTACTGCCTGTGAATGACAAGGAACATCGGGCAGTAGTATTGGATGTGTGTAAGTAAGTTGATCATTTGAAAGATGTGATAGCAACGGAGGAGACATAACATTACTCTGGTCCCAGTCAATCATGTTAATGAACGATATTGCAGCCAGATTTAATGTTATATCCTTTTTATTAAAGACGCGAACCGGTATATTACTATTAGTCTGCTTCTCTCTTGCTCTTTTTATTTGTTCTACTGAAAAACGACGAGTTTCCATATCACTATCACTAACTGCAGCTAACAGAATGTTTTCAGCATGCGCAAAGTAGCAGTTATTTTTGAGAACAGGACGAACCACAGCCTGATCTAACGTATCAAGCTCCTGAAACAACTGAACTAAGTAAAAGAAGTTGTTAGCACCATTTTGGAAAGAAGAATTTGATTTGATTTTGAACCAAGAGGGTCCGTAAAAGTTCAAAATGAAATGCGTTACTCTTCTGAGAGGTTCAGATGCCACCTCTCTAGACATAGAGACGCAAAATCCTGTTGGCTTTCGTCAACCACCGAGCATGATTATATTTCCAGGTAAACTCTTATCGAGGAAATCAATATTTGTAGAAGCCTGACGTCCACACTGTACTGCTAGACATGCTTTCAAAAAGTACAGAGTGCTTCATCACAATCAGTCACCTTACCAGTAATTGGCAAATAATTAACGACGGCAATTCATTCGGATCATATTCTCGAGCTGAGCTAATTGTACCTGTCGATGTGGAAGGTCCTTTAGTTTGAGCAAAATCTATGCCTGTCAAAAACCTTCTAAATGGCAGCTCGTTACAGT
>NC_088922.1:37125000-37132500 GCF_038396675.1 Hydra vulgaris
ATTAAAAGGTGGTGACATTGAGAGTATAAGTAACTATCGTCCGATTTCACTACTTTCTGTATTCTTTAAAGTTTTAGAAAGAATTTTGTACAATCAAATTTATAATCATCTTACTGTAAACAACTTATTATACAGCAATCAATATGGATTCCATAAAAACAATTCTACTGAACATGCCATTCTATAATTTACAAGAAATATATCTGACTCATTTGAATACTCTCAATTTACTTTAGGTGTTTTCATTGACTTGGCAAAAGCTTTTGATACTATTGATCACGAAATTTTTTTTAAAAAGGTAGTGGTACGGAAATACTGGAAATATATTAATTTGGCTAAAAAGTTACCTAAATAATCGAAAACAATTTTTTTATGCGGATGATAACGCATCACCAAATTTGTTAAATATTTCATGTGGAGTTCCTCAAGGATCCATATTAGGACCCCTCCTGTTTCTAATATATATTAATGATCTACCAAAAGCTTCTAACCTAATGACAATTATGTTTGCTGATGATTCTAACTTATTTCTTTCTTATAACAACATTTTTACACTTTTTAGCAACATGAACATTGAACTAGTCAAAATTTCCGAATGGTTTCAGGGGCCTGGGAAGCTTTTATAAACTGGGGGGGGGGGGGCCACACTGAAAAGGGCGCATTCCTTTGGTGACCCCCAATAATAAATGTTGTTTTATATGTTTCTTTGTAGTTATACATATTAAAAATATATATTATTATTTTGTATTTACTGAATAGAGAATATATGGGTACTATAGTACATATTAGATTCTATATAAAATGAGAATACAAAATGCTGATAATAACCAGGAATAATTTATAATAGTATAAAATAGTTTAGGTTGTAGGTACATAAAACTGTATACACATTTAGTACTATAGTTCAAGTTCAAAATAAAGACACTAAAATCCGAATAAATTTGTTCTATTAGGATGATCCCTACACAATTATGTTATCACTTTTTCTGGATCAAGTTGGTTTGCACAGTTTGAATAGATGTGTAACATTGCCAAATTATTCAGCCTCTGCTGTTTCATCGTCGTTCTCAAAAAAGTTTTGAGTCTTCTCATTGTTGAAAATGCTCGTTCACTAACAGCATTTGTTGCTGGAGTAACTAGAATCAGCTTGAGAAATGACAACTTCAGAAATAGAGGATAATTGAGAAGAGGAAAACTGTGTTAGATGTGAGACAACATCACTGACACACCTTGGAATTTCATCAAACATTGTTCTGTATAGCCCAAGTTGCACATCTAGTAAGTCCGTGTCAATATCTGAGTATGTCTTCTTTATCCATGCTATGGTATCTGTGACATCTTCAGAAAGCAAAAGTTTCTCCAGCTTTTCAAGTTGTTTCTGTCCTGCTTGATCAAAACGATATTTGATAGTGTCAACAGAAGAATCAATTACAATGTAGTATGGAGCACGATAGTACTAAATGGCTGTCTCAAAATAATGATATGTCGTACTACAACCCTCTTCATACCGTGCTGGCATCTTCCTCTTTCTTCTTCCTCGAGGTCAGGGAAATCATTGGCATGCTTCTGAATTTTTTGCCACCACAAATTGAACCACTCCTCATTTCGCATATCCATGAGTGTTTTGACAGTCACCATTGCAATGTCCCTTCCTTCAGAAACAGACATACGTGTCTGTTGAAGGGTTTTAGATAAGTTATCAGTAATCATAAAAATACGTAATCATAAAAACGTTTAATATTTCGATTATATAAATAGATATATACATAATCTATCAAAATTTATATTTTTTTAATATAGATAGCTTGGCCCTTGGCTACTATTATATAGTCTAAACGCTAGGCATGATAGCATATAGTAGTTACCTTTTTTTTTAATAGTGACATTTAAAAAATAAAACTTAGTCAATATATAATATAATAAGTACTTCTATTATATAATTGTAATATATATATAAAGAATAAAATCATTATTAGAAATTTTTTGCTTTAATATTTATATATATAGGAATTTTATATTACCTAAGAACAATTAATTAAAATTTGATTATTCAATTCAACAAAACAATCTTGATTTATAAATAATAATTTCCATCATTAAGAAAATTCTTATTTTTAGCCAATTTTGGAAGGACTGATAAAAAGAACAACATAATCTTTTGAAATATAAATTACTTCCGGGCATATTAACATATGTACCAATTTTGGAATATATCGTTATAGTTATGTTGCCAAAACAAGAGACCGAATGGACTGGAAATTAACCTCGTCCAATATATCAATTATAATCTCTAAAATAATAATGTAAAGCCTTTCAAAAACTTAAGTTTAAAAACTTCTCGTTTATGTTCAAATTTGAAACAGCGCAATTTTTAAATAGATTTTTCAGATAATCGGCTTTTTGGCGCTATCAAAAAAGTGTTACTTATCGGTAAATATCTCGTTAATCAATTTAAAAAAAATTTAACCAAGACAAGAAGACCAAAAAAAAAGTTAATACGAAAATATATATATATTTTTTTAAATAGATATATTTTAAATAATTTTTTTTTAACAATTAAAAAAAATTTTTATTTTTCAGGGGCAATTATAAGGCACAACTAAAAAGGGCGCCATCATTTTTTTCTCGGGGAGGCTCTGGCCCACTCGAGCCCCCCGGTTCCGAGGCCCATGGGTTTAGATTAAACAAAATACCATTAAATATTGATAAAACTAAATGGATTCTTCTTCATCCTTATGGTAAAAAGCACCAGGTGCTTAGCAACTTACCTTTTCTTATTATTGATAACATAATTATTGAAAGAGTTCTAGTGACAAGATTTTTAGGTGTATATATCGATGAAAATCTTACATGGAAAACTACATTGCTAATTTGTGCAATAAAATTTCAAAGAGTATGGGCATTTTATACAAAATAAGAAACATTCTTGATAAACATACCTTAGTTCAATTATATTATTTGCTAATTCATTGCCATATTAACTATGAAAACATTGCTTGGGGTAACACTTATAAAAGTAAACTTAAACCTCTCTATCGACAACAGAAGCATGTAGCACGCCTTATAAATTTCAAGGACCGTTTTGCTCACGCCAAGCCTCTTTTATATGATATGAAAGCACTCAATATATACAAGTTAAATGATTTTAATATTCTTTGTTTTATGTATAAATGCAAGGCCCACATATCACCCGTTTCTTTTCGTAACTTGTATTTACAAAGAGATAACTTGTATTTACAAAGAGATACTTGTATTTACAAATAAATATATTTTAAGGAACGATAATTTAATTCGACAACTATTTTTTTCTCAAACCAATCATGGAAAATTTTTTATTGCATTTTGCCGACCATTTTTATGGAATAGTATAGTTCTAAATACTTCTAAAGATTTTTCTCAAGAAAGTAATTTTGATTCTTTTACACAAAATTTTAAAAAACTCATTTTTTCAACTGAAAATAATAATCTACTTGTAAGTTTTTGAAAATCCCTTATCTATATTAGTATATGTATATATATATATATATATATATATATATATATATATATATATATATATATATATATATATATATATATATATATATATATATATATATATATATATATATATATATATATATATAATAATGTATATTCTTTTTTTTTGTTTTGTTTTAAAAGAAATTGAACAAAAATAAAAAAATAACAAAAATAAAAACATTGAAAAAAATAAAAATAATAATAATTAAAACAAAAAAAAATAAAAAAAATAACATAAATTGAAAAATATTAACTTCGTCAAAAACTGTGAAGTACCTAAGAGTTTGGCTGGATGAGAGTCTTCTTTTAAGTATCACCAAACTTACTTACAGACTAAGCTAAGTCGATCAGTTGGAATGTTATCCAAAATCAGACATTTCGTAAATTTTGTCCCTTAAACCAACTAGTCCCTTCCCTTAAACCAACTAGTTTCACTTCAAAACAAAGCCCTTAAACTTATTCACTTTCAAAATTACCTATTTGACAATATTTCTCTGCTATATAAATTATCAAAAAAATGAACGACGACATTAATCTATTAAAATGTTTATTTGTATGGGATTATCTTCATGATAAACTTCCAATATCCTTTAAGAACTTTTCCTTCAAATTTGTGACAAACATTTCTTTATGCAACAATATCTTTGTAGAACATACTAGGACAATAAAATTTGGCAGCGAATCATTTAAAAATTAATGCTCCAATGCTTAGAACAATCTCCCTCATTCTGTATGTATGTATGTATGTATGTATGTATGTATGTATGTATGTATGTATGTATGTATGTATGTATGTATGTATGTATGTATGTATGTATGTATGTATGTATGTATGTATGTATGTATGTATGTATGTATGTATGTATGTATGTATGTATGTATGTATGTATGTATGTATGTATGTATGTATGTATGTATGTATGTATGTATGTATGTATGTATGTATGTATGTATGTATGTATGTATGTATGTATGTATGTATGTATGTATGTATGTATGTATGTATGTATGTATGTATGTATGTATGTATGTATGTATGTATGTATGTATGTATGTATGTATGTATGTATGTATGTATGTATGTATGTATGTATGTATGTATGTATGTATGTATGTATGTATGTATGTATGTATGTATGTATGTATGTATGTATGTATGTATGTATGTATGTATGTATGTATGTATGTATGTATGCATGTTTTTATTAATATCATTATATTTGAACAGTACCATTATTTTTATTAATAACTTTATTTTTTTTAATTTTATGATTTTTATTAATACCATTATTTTTATTGTTATTAATACCATTATTTTTATTGTTATTAATACCATTATTTTTATTGTTAATAATACCATTATTTTTATTGTTATTAAATACCATTTTTATTATTATAGTTATTATCAATGTTATTATTATTATCAAAGTAATGATTTTTAGAGTTGTTATTGTTTATTATTAACATCATTATTATTAGGTGTTTACGCATCATGAGTAACTATAATATTTGTAAACATCCTTAAATTGTAAGATCATGTCATTCAGAATATGTTGATCGATTGATTAATTGATTGATTGAATCATTGGCCATGAAGTACAAAATCAAAAATATAAAAACCGTTTAAAAATTACAAACTACGTTAGAATAAGTTCTGACGTTATAGTACTAGAAAACGTTATGGAAAACTAACCTCCGCTATCAAATAATGAAAGGAGAAATTTTTTTTGTGTTTACATTTAGAAACTAATTCGCCTCTTTTATTTAGCAGATTGCCTCCTATGTAAAATAAATATTCGAATTTCTTGTTTAAACAAAGCTTACAAATTTTTGACGCAGAATTGTATGTTTTACAGCGTTTAATAATATTCCATTTGAATGAAGATATAAAATTGTTTTTTTTTAATTCCCATACTTCCTTAGACAGTCAGTGTCATTCTTGAACTTGTTTATGTTAAAGGATTTTAGATGGTTTGCATAACGAAGCTTAAAAGTGATTTCGCTTATCCCAATATATACTTTATCTTTGTATTGAGGCTTATTTGAGCTTAAGGTGGCTTGGTAGACGATGTTATTAGACATGCAACAGTTGTTCAGTGGACAAAAAGATTTATTAAGGCAATTGCAGGTTTTTTCTAATAATTTTACATCATAATATAAAACGTTTTTGTTGTGTGAGTTGATAATAGATTTAATGTTTGGCATGCAGTAGTAGCTTATCTTTTGTGTTTCTGTTAAATATTTTGTGTAGTTTGTGATTTTTAAAAAAACCCTAATTGAAAATGCTTTTTAATTAGGGTTAAAAAGCGTTAACCAATTTTGGTTGTAACAGTTTTTCTATAAGGTAACTGCCTTATTAAGTATGTTTTCATAAATTGACGGAAAAAAATCATTAATGTCAAAAACTAAGAATTTAGATATTTTTTACATGTTGGAAGTTTTGTCAGGTGGAGTTAAAGTTTTTCTTGATTTGCGTAAAGATTTATTGTCATTATTTATTTTTTCTTAAAATGTGTTGCTGAGATTGCGATGTTTGATAGTTTTAACGAGATTTATTACATTTTTCTCAAATAGTGAAACTATATACATATGTATATACATATATATATATATATATATATATATATATATATATATATATATATATATATATATATATATATATATATATATATATATATATGTGTATATATGCAATCACGCTGGTTTTCATACTCACGCGGAGTGTGTTACTATGCATATATCTTGGATGCATAATACCTCAATGGAATTAATAATTAACAATTTATAAGCCTATATTTTTTAACTCTTAAAATTTTGTCTATTAACTAATATTCAGGTTTTATATACGCAGACAAAAATTTTAAAAGCACACAAATAAAAGATTAAAAATATAAATAAAAAATTATAATGTAATTCAAAAAGCAACTTTTAACTAAATATTTTAACCAATGTTGATTGAAGCTTTTATTTTACGTTTAGCAGTTATATTAATGACATCGTTTTTTCAAGGTAAATATTTTTACATTATTAAAAAAATTACTTTTATATGCAACGTTTTAACTCTATGTATGTATGTATGTATGTATGTATGTATGTATGTATGTATGTATGTATGTATGTATGTATGTATGTATGTATGTATGTATGTATGTATGTATGTATGTATGTATGTATGTATGTATGTATGTATGTATGTATGTATGTATGTATGTATGTATGTATGTATGTATGTATGTATGTATGTATGTATGTATGTATGTATGTATGTATGTATGTATGTATGTATGTATGTATGTATGTATGTATGTATGTATGTATGTATGTATGTTTGTATGTATGTATGTATGTATGTATGTATGTATGTATGTATGTATGTATGTATGTATGTATGTATGTATGTATGTATGTATGTATGTATGTATGTATGTATGTTTGTATGTATGTATGTATGTATGTATGTATGTATGTATGTATGTATGCATGTATGTATGTATGCATGCATGTACGTCTATAGAATAAATTTAAAAAATTCTATAAAGAGTATAGATCTATAGTATATAAATCTATAAAAAGTGTTAAACAAAATTTTTCTGTACTCAAGTTAGAATACAGATGTATATTTTTAGGTTATTTCATTTAAACGGTCCACATTTTAGCTTTACTTTACCTTAAAAATATCATACCAATAAGTGTGCAAAACTTGCATTAATAAAATTAATAAGAAGTAATAAAAAGTGTATTTATAAATGTATAATAAAAAGTTGTAATAATGTAGATATAGTAATACAACAGTTATTTTGCCTCCAGCTGGCACACGTAAATTATAACATGCCAAGTTATTTGATATTTTTGCGTGTTTATTGCGTGTGATATTGTTGCGAATCTTTACAGAAAAGATTTTCAGTATGGTCTTTTTATCAATTTTTTAATTAATTTTTTAAGAATAGTCTTACACTGTTTTAATCTATGAAATTG
>NC_088922.1:37137500-37317500 GCF_038396675.1 Hydra vulgaris
ACGTTTAACTCCTGCAGATGAAGCTACTGCAGTCATCAATTGCAAAATTGTATTTAATATTTTACTTTCAATGTTATCACGGTGTGATCTTCACCACTGAACAGACAATAATGCTGTTAAAACCTTTAAGCTAAATTCAAATTCCAGGAATGGGATAGACTAAATTTGTCTTCTTTTTGCCCCAGCCGTGTATGTACATTTTGTTAAAGTCTAATTTTGTAAAATAATTCTTTATGGCGAAATACATACATACAAAAGTCATTTTGAATTAAAGATATCTTTATTTAGGCAAAACCACCTATGAAGTCTTTTAATTAATTAAAATTATATAGGTGTATAAACCATTTTCAAAAAACTGTAAGTTAATAGCTTGTTGGCACATTGATCTTTTGCTTCTCAAAGTTAGCATAAGTTTTATCGTTTTTAAAGCAGGTGAGGTTTTGAGACATGATTTTTAGACTAATATTGAGTTTTAAAAAAGTTTGACTGTATTTGAAGTAAAATAACAGTGTTTATTTCTTAAAAACTTATAACATTCTAATATAAGCCTAGATTAACCAGAGACTTGGTGCTCAAAAGTACAGAATTTGAGTTATTGAACGCCCCTTGGATGATTTTGGTTAACGGAAAAAAGTATGTTGCAGATATTTTAACAAATTTTGTTCCTTGATGTATAAAAATTGATATTACATTCGTATTCATAAAAAAGTCAGCGTTTCCTTTCATTTTAAACAATTTTTTTAACTGCATGAAGTTGCAACATCGAAACATGGAAAACTTTGAAAAATGACAAAGTCAACGTTTTATGAAACTTCAAATCGTAAAAACTTTTGAACCGCTTTGAATTATGGTCTCGAGTTTTCAGGTTTTTCTTACGAAATGATTTTGAAAATGATTATGATTATGAAAGGATATCTTTTTTTCAAGAAAATCCAATAACTCAACTATTTCAAGTTGCTGATGTTGCCTCATTATTATAAAAAACGACTCCTAAGAATTTTATGTATACAATACGACTCAATTATACATGGTGCAGAAAAAGTTCCCGTGCATAAATATAAACAGCAAAATAGCAAAAGTTCCTGTACAAGACGAGAAAAAAATTACACTTTAATTTAAAACAAAATAATTCTAAAAAATACTAAAAGAATCACGAAGGAATAGCAAAGAATACTAAAAACACAATATTATTGAAAGAAAACACCATACAGATAATTTTTTTAAATTATACTTTTATACAAGAACTTTTTCCGCACCCTGAATAACTCGCAGTTGTTATATAAGTTTACTATTTTAAAATGATTGACTTTTATAAAAACAAAATACAAATTTTCGTGAAGAACAGAGCTGAGATACCAAATGATACTGTTGATACCAAAGCAACACTGATAAAACCTATACCTTCATTCCCTTTTTCCCTCAAGATTTTTTATAATTTAGGTAAACTTTCAAGGTAAACTTTTATAAAATAAATATTAGGAACTCAACAGTAATTAACGTTCAAGTTATTTCGATTAAAAAGTTTACAAAATTTATGACTCAAGCAGGGCCGTCCTAAGGCTGGGGGCCCGGGGGCCGGCAGGGCTTACGCCCTGGGCCGCATATTTTGAAACCTAATACAGGCTCAGAATAGGCAGAAAAATGAGCAATCTGATTCGCTGATTTTGAAAGAGAGGCAAGTGCGATTTTGTTGAAAAATATAATTAAAATCAAAACAAACAGATTTTTGAAATAAATTTCAAAGTAATGATATACTAAGTTTATCAATACCAGTCATGTGAAGCACTTTTGCATACAAAGTTTATATGCAGTTTTACGTGACTACTGGTGAAGAACTTTATTTATAAACTGATTTACATGTTTATTATAAAGAATTGAAAGTTAGAGTGTTTTAAAAAAGAAAATTTGTACTAATTGCAAAACTAGCTTACATGTTCCATGTCAATATATGAGCACTGAGGAGATTTTGTTTTCATGCTTTGTTTCAACGATAGTTTGAAGGAGGCTAATATATTTTTTTATTACGTAATTTTAATAAAACATCCCGTTAAAATTTTGGCAGGCTACATTAAGTTATAAAATATTTGAAAATTTAGCAAAAGAAGTGATATTTATGTTTGTCTACAGAACAGTAATTTTTGTACAGTTACATATAAACACTGACATTAAAAGCAAGAAAACATATTGAAGTCAAATAAGTTAACCAAATAAAAGTGGATTATGGCATAAATAAAAGTGGATTATGGCAAATGATTGTGGCATTTTTTGTATTGTATTAATTGAAAAAATAAAGATTTCAAAAACTAAACTAAGTGGTTAAAATCGAACATTTTAATGAAAAAAGAGTAATAAAAAAAAGAAGAGAAAATTATCAAAAAAAAGAACAAAATAAGTTGTCATGCTATGAATATTTTTGCTATTATAAAATGTGTTTTGTATGAATAAAATCTTGAAAAATTTCGCTTGAATTTGCATGTGTGCAATTTTGCAAGATTTCTAAGTGTGTTTCTCATCAAATATAATGTCCGTGTTCTATAAAGCATGCTCGATACAAAGTTTATATGCAATTACACCAGGCTTCTGGTAAAGTACTTAAAATATGCAAAGTATAAATTTTAAGCTTGTTAATTATAAACAGTTTAACATTTAAAATTTTGGAAAAAGAAAATTTTTACAGATGTTTTTCCAAACAAGCTTACATGTTCCATATAAATCTACAAACCCTGAAGAAGTTACTGTTCAACTTATTTTGAGAAGGCTGATAAGGCGTACATCAATATTTTTCTTTATATATATTATATAGGATGAAAATTGGATATTAATCTAATAGAAACAATTTGAATAATAAATTGGATAATAATCTATTGGAAAATTTAACAAAAGAAGTGATATTTGTTTTTTCACTGAACATTAAAACTTTACTGAGTATTAAAGTCAAAAAATTTAACCAAATAAAGGTGAATTGTGGCAATTTTTGTAATAAAAATAACTTCATCAAAATTAGCTTTTACATTTGAAGAAGCAAGTTTTCAAAAAAATTATTAATATTACATCAAAATAAAACATGACACATCTCTGTTTTTATATTAATAAACAAGAGATATTCACAGAAATTTAAAAAAAGAACACTTATTTTTATTGGTTATACCAAAAATTACATAATGAACCTATATTCACAATATTTGTAAATATGGAGTACATTTTGTTTAAGGTTTTTTTTCTAATTTTTTTAGAGCAGACATATTTTCTTTTTCTTCTAGAGTATATAATGTAAAATAAATTATTAGCATTATAAATATATAAAATTTAACAAAGTTTGCTGCTTTATTTAATATTATTTACCATCAGTTGCTATTAAAGGATACACATTTTATATTAATTATAAAATACAATAACGAGTTTTTTGTTCAGGTTAAAAGCTATATATCAACAAACATGTATTGAGTTTTGAAATTGAAATAAAAAACAACCTGAATTTGCATATTTGCAATCTTTCTTGTTTCTACCTTTTTACATTTAGTTTTTCATAAAGGTGTGGTAAGTTGAGAGTTATTGCTTTTGGTAATCAATTTACTATATCAAAACACACTTGTGGATATCAGGTTATAGATTTTTTCTAATAGCTTATTATGCTACAATGCTTTGTGATCTTTTATTAATATACATTACCAAAGGATATCTAAATTCGCTCTTGCTTACAATTGCTTTTAATTTAGGAGTGTTGCAAATCATCTGGGCTAGCTATAACAACCAATAAGCAATACTCTCAAACTTTTTTAGTGCTGTATATAATTTATATATGGGAGTAATAAGTGTAAAGTTCTAAAAAGAAATTAGGCTAATTTTTCAAAATACTTTTCTTGCTAAATGATTGGATAAATGGGAACCTAATTTAAAAAAAATTATACTAAGTTAATAATAGTCTATTGATATTAGTAGATAAATTTTAAAACTGTTTTAAAAAATCTATCGTATGAGAATCACAGCATAGTCAAGTTTTACCATCTGATTTATAGTTTGTTACAATGATTGTCTTTTTTAAATATTAGAATTATAAAAACAATTAGAAAAACAAACTAATTTTTTTAAATCTTTATTTTTAAGAAAAAATTCTGAAAATCACGGATGTTTTGAGTCGTGAGAGTTTGTATAAGTATTTGTACTATATTGCACAAAATTGGATAGAGAAATCATATAGGCAGGCGTCTGTTAACAGAAAAGTCTTCTAGAAAAAGACTTTCGTTAGACACATTTAGTAACTAATTTTTGAAAGCGTTATTTTGAAGATCTAAATGACCTGATATAATACCCAAAAGATCCCAGATTTTTAGAGTCACAATAACCGGATAACTGAGGTCAAACAATTGCCGTATATAAAAACCATCCTCTGATTTTAAGATAGACGGTTTCTACTAACTAAATAAAACCTAGGTTTGCTTTTTGTTTAATTACTCCCAAATAAATAATATTTGTGATTTCAAATTTTGTTAGTGTATTCCTCAATAAATTTCCAATATTATATAAAATTTTGGACAATTTATGACCTGGGTAACCTGACTTCTACACCTTTGTATTTTTGTGCGCTGTTTTCTTTGGATAATTATAAGTTACCATATTTATGCTTCGCTTCAAAAGAGTATTGTATTTAAAACCTAAATATTATTATAACCAAATTTTTTATTTTCATTACTACTGTCAACGCTTATCTCACAGTTCAATGTCCGAAAATATAAAAATAGCAATGATATAATAAAAAAAAAATAAACATTTAATTAATTAAAATGCATCAGTATCAGGATTACTAATAAAAACAGTTTGATAGTGCAGTGACGCATGTGATGCATATAAAATCAACCTAGCACCAGCTAATTCGTGGTCACTGGCAAGCTCATGGACTTCACTTTCAACAATAAGGTTGTCAATTGACTGAATTTTGTTACACAAGTTCATGTGTGTTACGTAGAGAGTTATGTTGCCAAGAATTTGTGGATCACACTCACACCATGACATGTATAAAAAATTTATTAGCTCCTCTTTATTTCGTCCGAGAGACAATAATTTTGTCCACTGCTTTGGTACCTGTTGAGTAGCACTATAGGTGGTAAATGCTTGTACACCGGATTGTGCACGTTTTTCTCTTACAGCATTCTTTGTGCTAATTAATGGGTAGCAATCAGATACAAACTTAACATGAGATGATTTATGGTAAGCAGCTAATCGTATTACTTGTTTAAGTACTTCATTTGCTAGCTCCTTGAATGTGTCTGGTATTGTTTTAAAGCTTTGTAAAATTGCCATAGCATCAATGAGTAGCGCGTTGTGTGTAGGAATAGTGGTCACAATAATATCATTACATTTTGATTCAATAACATTTAGTAACTTGGCTTTACATGTTTTTACAAGTGACCCTGTGATTGTCGATAAAGGCTGGATACACTCTCAATGAATATGCTAAAATTACTTTTACATCGACTTCTCTTTACCAATTAGCACTAGCTTAGCCAATAAGTCTCTGTCATTAATGTAACTAGTTTACCATTTAAAGGCATTTAAAGGCTTAGATTTTGTTACCTGCTTTAAGCTAGCAAATGTTTTCAAACTATTTCGCTTTATTGCTGAGAATATATCAGGATCTTCACACAACAGTTTCTCTTTTACGAATGAGGTAAACTGTTTATCACCTATATCATGGGCATTACGAAGATCAGATTCAATATCAGTGGGAGCAATAGAACCTGTTGAGATATTGAGTAGTTCTTTGCTTTCAGTAGTAAATGGATTTATCATTGCATCAATGGTATTCATCACATTTTGGACATTATCCTTATCTTTTAGTATTCTAGACTGATCAAGGTCTTTTTTGTACCTGAAGAATTGATTCAATTGACAAATACTTATCTTAGTTTATTACTATTTACTTTTGTAACGTTGGCGAATACAGAAAATATGATTAGGGTATGGGAAGATAAATAATTATTTATCTTCCCATACCGTGATTTTAAGAAAACTTTTAACTTTAAAAACTCCAAAACGGTAACAGATATAAATGTTGGGTTTAGCGCGGAATAATGATACTAAATTATTAATTAAATTTTTTTTTAATGCTATTTTCAATTTTTCGTAAGATCAAAATAGTTAATTGAGTATATATATATTTTTTTTCGATTTTTGAATCTCATTATAAGCTTTCGTTTCACATCTTAAATAAAGTATAAAAATCATATAAAATAAATATTCCCTAGGGCTAAATAACTTTTAATTGTTAATTGGGGTAACCTATTTGGTTTCTTAGAGAAAAAATATAATAAAATAAAACCGATCCAAAAATATTTCTGTGCTAATCATATAATGTTTGTAATCACCTACCATATCAAGAATTATACAACGTTATATAAAAAAAAACTACAATTTTTGCGATAAAATTTAGAACATTTGCTTGAACAATTGTTTTATAATTGATATGCTTGAACAATTAGTTTTATCAAAAAAAATATATTAATTTTTTGGCATAAAAAAAAGTAAATACATTTTTACAAGAAAGCAATAAAAATCATTCGCAAATAAAAAAAACTTAAAAACTTTAAAAACAAATCATTTTAAAAATATATAATTACTGAAATAAATTAGTTTTGTATAAAACAATACAAAAAAAATTAATGAAAAAAAACATTTAAAATTTCCTTATTTAAAAAAAATCGCTATAGAGGCTAGCTCCAGGTAGGGAGGAAGACATGACCCTACTAACCTTTTTTTTAAATTGATGCTTGCCATCATTTCGCATTCACTCGATATTGCAGCTATATCACTCTGAGCTAAAATCTACCGATGAACTTGGTGTAAGGTAGAGCCAACAATACCAGCAGTAGTTTTGCAATCATGGTTAGCTGTTTGTTCAATGCTTTGGTCACATGCAACTGATGAAAAGCTATATTCAGTCTGCCGTTGGACTGTCCATTGGTTTGATAGCTCATGTTTGACCCCTATAAGAAACCACTTATTTAATTGTATTTAAATTTTATAACTAACTTTTCTATTACAAACAATCATAACGCCTTGTTAGTAAACTTATCAGGATGTGTTTCGTTGAGCAATGTCATTTCTAACCAGTATGATGAGAGATACCTTGAATAGTTAACTCGATCATAGCTAAAACACCAAGGTAAAATTGATCTGGTAATTGACAAATGAAGGTTCCTATCACCGCAGCATGTAGCACTAATGAAATAATAACAACAATTCTATCATTTTGATAAAAGATGACAAGAATGCAAACGTTGGTGACTGTTGATTTAATTCGAGAATAAAATCATCATACTTATAACAAAATAATAGTCAAAAAATATGAAAATTTAGCAAAATGATTGGAAACTGCAGGGTTTTTTAATAATTGCAGAAAAAAAAATTGCAGATCCACGCTGTTTTAAAATGACAGTTAATAGAAAGCACAGTTTCAAAAGTACTTCAGAAAAAAGAAAGGAAACAAAAATACCTCGCAAAGATTGACAAGTATTTGTCCTCTACTAGATGATCTGTAAACTGATTGGGAAATTTCTCTCTCAGCATTACAATATGAGTATTGAGGCAATCCAGTTCATTTAAATTCAATGTTTCAGTAAATGAATGCAGCCTTAATCGTTGTAAGGCGTCGTATAAGATTTTATAGGCATATACTGAACGATTATAGTACTTCCCTCTTAACACTCCATTCAAAGAGCCAGATGCTACGATACCAGATTTAATAAGAATATTCTACTACTGCTACTACTACTACTACTGCTACGGCTATTACTACTACTACTACAACTACTACTACTACTACTACTACTACTACTACTACTACTACTACTACTACTACTACTACTACTACTACTACTACTACTACTACTACTACTACTACTACTACTACTACTACTACTACTACTACTACTACTACTACTACTACTATTACTATACAGCAACTCAAAGTATTATTAAGAATTAAACCTGTGATTTGAGAGGGAGTGTTACCAATAAATAATCTGCCTCGTTAATCAATAAATGTAATATTATTAAAATAAACTTGGTAACTGATTTAACTTCAGCAAACCTCCTTTAAAAAATATAAAAAATAAACTATAAAATAATAATACTGCTAGACTAAATACATACAAGTTTTTCATTTTTCTTGCAAATGATACATATATCTGGGAGAACGGCTGGTCTGCTGCTACTTTGTTTTAAAACTTGTGACGATTGCGTTTTCTTTGGTGAAGAAACTGAAACATTTGAAGGTTGTTTTTGATTTTTAAGTGACTTACCTTGGTCTTTCTCTGCTAATTTTTGAGCTCTTTCTTTTTTTGTTTTATTAGTTAATAATTTATAGCAAGCAATGTGGCAAAACATCATTTTATTTTAATTTGGTTCATAGTCAAGAGCAATGCCACAAGATAAAGCTACCTGTTGATGAAAAATGAGCATGATTAAAATGATTTAAAAGACTTTAGTGAAGTTGATGAAAATTTTTCTGATAGAAATTATTCAAAAAAATTAAAAAAAAAAAATTCATTTTCTGTTTTATTTAAAAAGGAAGTTTACACAAACACACACACAGGTATATATATATATATATATATATATATATATATATATATATATATATATATATATATATATATATATATATATATATATATATATATATATATATATATATATAAAAATTTGTATAAGAATATTTATGAGGTTTTTATTTTACAGAACTGTTTTCTACACCAAAAAATCGTTAATATCTTTTGTAAAAAACGATCTGCAAAATATTTTATAAGAAACCGAATGAAATAGCACACGATAGACACGATAATGGGTCACTTTGGAGGTCTATACTGGTCGCTTGGGACACTTTTAGAGTGGGATCTTTTTATTTTAGATTCTATGATACTTAAAACGCAAGTTGGTCCTTTCAGAACTTAGTTACTCAATGTGTCTAACGAAAGTGATTGAATTTCATGCCGCAGACGCCGGCCTAATAATTTTTTTTGCTATTATTATTTGATTTTTTATGCAATTATTTAAATTCACTTTTTATTATTCAATACATTTTTTGACATTTGTTTTGATTTAAACATACGTGCAAAAGCCTCTCTTTCAAAATCAGCGAATCAGATTGCGCATATCTCTGCCTATTCTGAGTCTGTATAGGGTTTCAAAATATGCCCCCGGGCCCCGTGTTTTGAACTTCTCGCTTGGACCTTAGCACTTATGCACCGCGAAAATTCATAAATGTTGATTTTAAATAAAAATTCATACTATAGTATGATTTGTTAAATAATATTAAAATAATAAGCTTTACTATACAAAGTAAAAACAATATAATTGATTTTGATGTAAACAATTTAAAAAGTCTGAAACAATTTTTATACAAGTACCGAGAAAATGAATTTAATGAAGCAAAAGAAGAGGCTAAAAATATTTGCAAACAAGTCAATATAATACCAGAGTTTAAATTTGAAAGAAAAAGCTTAAAAAAACGAATTATTAGTTATGAAAGCTCTCCTATATTTTCTTCTACAAATGAAGAAGAACCGTTTGTAAATGATACTTTTTTAACAATATAAGATCAAGGAATTGTATCTATATATCAGAGATTCACTCGGTTAGATAATTTTTGAAACTATTATGGATTTTTCTTTGGTATTGGTCGTTTATCTAGTGTTAAAAACTACCAAAGAACTACATTAAATCAAGAAAAAACTACAAATTTAGCAATAACATCAATTGAACGCGAAAGAGTAGATGAAACTTATTTCGATGATATTATTGATTCATTTGCTGAACTCAAATCAAGAAAAATTAACATTTATTTCTTTTTGTTGTTGTTATACTTATAAGTAGTAATAGTTTATGTACTAATGTATCGATTGATTAAAAGAAATAATTGCGATCAAAAACTGCAAATTAAATAGTTAACTGCTGAAATTGTCATAGATAATAAAGAGTATGACAACAACATTGCAACTTCAGATAAATTTAACAGTATTTTTGTTAACATGAGCCCAAATCTGGCTTCAAAAAACCACTGTTTAAACAACTCATTTAAAACTTATCTAACTAATGGCAACAACGAACTAATATTTAAATAACTAAAAATCGATGAACTCGTAAATGCAATTAACCTTCTTAAAATAAACAAGTCCCCATGTATAGAAATATATTTGCAATAATATTAATTCCAATCAGTAAAGAAGATTTACGTCATATTATGAATAGTTATCTAATTAAGTCAGTAAAAAAAGAAAAAGAGTCTAAATTCTTTCCTGGGCTTGATTTAGTTAACTTATTTTTACAAAGACATCCACAGCTTACAAGTATACTTGTGCCAAACTTAAAAAAATCTCGAGCAATCGTTAATGAAGAAATTTTAAAGGATTATATTCAGCAATTATCATAAAATGTACTTCCAAGCAACATATATAGTTACGACGAAACAAATTCGACTGATTATCCAGGCTCAAAAAATTGCTTGGTAAAGAGAGGTAATAAATAACCAGCAAATATAAAAACACTTCTAAGACAACTATCTCTATTACAATATCACGTAATGCTGCAGGTGAAGTTTTACCACCTTTTGTAGTTTATAAAGCTGTAAATCTGTGGTCAACTTGGTGTATAAGAGGACCTAAAGGAGTCAGATACTTCAACACTAAAAGTGGTTGGTTTGACGGAGCAGCTTTTGAAGAGTGGTTTTTTTCTATAGTTGTACCTTCTTTAAAAAAAAAATCAGGAGTTAAAGTTTTGTTAGGTGATAACTTATCCTCTCATATCTCTCCAAAAGTAATTAATACCTGTGAAAAAGACGAAATACAATTTGTTTGCCTGCCACCTAATAGCACGCGTATAACTCAACCTCTAGATGTGGCTTTCTTTAAACCTTTAAAAACAGCTTAACGTAGAATTCTTACAGAGTACAAAGATTCTCCTGCTGGCTGCACAAAAATATCTCTTGAAAAACAATATTTTTTAGAACTTTTAAACAGGTTATTGATTGCTATAGAACCAAATCAGGGTAACAACTTAAAATCAGGTTCTAGATAGTGTGGTATTCATTGAGTAAATGTCAATCAACTCCTCACACAATTTAGAGAACGAGAGAATGGTACGATAAAGAATTTTTAGAAGACAGCTTTAAGGTTTTTATACAAGAAAAATATATATCCTTGCAATCTTCAGAAACAAAAAGACGAAAAAAATAAGTTTTCTGTTCCTGCGGAAAAAAGTATTTGCACAGAAGATTTAGAAAAATTTGATAACAGTTTTGATATTGGCTCAAAGTTTGCAAGAAAAAAAAACTAAAAGAAAATACGAAGAGCATAAAGTCAAAAGTTCAATCTAAAGGTCTGAAAGAATGCCATGATTACAGTTTTAGCTCAAAATCATTGAGTAGCATTGAAAATAAACTTGTCAACAAAAAGAATAAGAATAAGAAGTCACGCTCAGCAAGTTTGAGACATATGAACTTTTTCCTAGACAAATTACAAATGTCAAGGAAAACAGTGCTTATGTGAAGCCAATAGTAATAATATTAAATGCTTGTCTGACACCCAAAAAGATTTTTATGAATACCTCTATTAGACTTTCATTTTTCTCGCGTTTGTTTATTTAGCTTTAATTTTTTATTTTAAACATTTATAGTTGCCAAAGAATTTTTGTGTTTTTAGTTTTTAAGATGGCTATGTTTCTTTTATCATGTTAAATTTTTTATTAACCAAAACAATAGTAAATCTGATTTTATATTTTTATTTTTATTCGTCTTTAAACTCTCGTTAAAATTTTTTTTAAACAGTATAATAAAAAGAGTTTAATAAATAGCAAAGTTCATATAAACAGTAAAGTTTTTTTCAAATTTTATAAGGGTGTTCAAAGTTAGCTAAAACCCCAGTTAACTTAGGACATAATTTGAACACACATAAAAAATCCTTTTAAAATGGATAAAAAATAAATTCTAATAATAACGGTTTTGAATAGTCTAAAGAAAATTTTTGCCATGTTTTTATAAATATTAGAGAAGTTTTAAGCTAATTTTTAGAAACACAAAGCAAAAAATTTCAACTTTTTGCGCAAAGTTACCAAAAGTTACGGTAAACACAGCGAAGTATTTTTACAGTGTTTAGTTTATTTTGTATCTTAAAGGTTTTCGACGATAAGACTTCTCGTAGTCTTCTGCGAATATCCTTAAAACTACATTATTTTCATATATATATTAAATAACAAATTTTTTTAATATATATATTCAACGACAACCACTAGCAAGTCCCTAGTAGCCCAGTTGTGCGACGGATTTGTATATATTTTTTAAATGCATGGGTTGATAGCCAGCACTTTATATTATCAACAACGAATTTTTAAATTATTTTAACCCATTTTCAAGCGTACATGCGTAAAACAGCATTCTTAAATCTATAGGCATTGTAATTATGTGTGGTGTACATAGATATAAACTAATTAATGATGATATAATGAAATATATAATAAAGATTGTTGTGAAAAGAAAAAGAAAAAAAAAATCAAAAATCTCTTTATGATTTACTTTTGTCAATATTATTATTATTATTATTATTATTATTAAAATTATTATTATTATTATATATATATACATACATACATATATATATATATATATATATATATATATATATATATATATATATATATATATATATATATATATATATATATATATATATATATATATATATATATATATATATATATATATATATATATATATGTATATATATATATATATATGTATATATATATATATATATATATAAATTAGTAAAAAACACTTATCTAACTTTTATCTTCGACTTGAAGTTTCACCATTGCTGGATCATCAGGAAGAGTTACTAAATCTCAAAAAAAATTCAATTTATAGAAAAAAATATTTTACAGGAAGTTATAATTTATCATAAAAAAATTTTAATTACTATACTTTTTTGTTAACGGGAAGTTACAGAAAGTAATTATGAAATAATTTTCTTTGGAATGGGGATAGTTTAATTTGGTCATTTGTTTTTATAATTTTTTAAGAGGTATTTATTTTCGTGCCTACATTTAGAAATTAATTCAGATTTTTTATTTAATAAACTTTCTTGATTTAAATGAGTAATTATTTCAAATTTTTCTTGCAAACATAGCATACATTTTTTGGAAATGTTATTATAGGCAGGGGCAGATTTTAGAATAGACAATTTTAATTTACAATGGTCTATTCTAAAATCTGCCCCTGCCTATAATAACATTTCCAAAAAATGTTTGCTATGTTTGCAAGAAAAATTTGAAATAATTACTCATTTAAATCAAGAAAATTTATTAAATAAAAAATCTGAATTAATTTCTAAATGTAGGCACGAAGATAAATACCTCTTAAAAAATTATAAAAACAAATGACCAAATTAAACTATTCCCATTCCAAAGAAAATTATTTCATAATTACTTTCTGTAACTTCCCGTTAACAAAAAAGTATAGTAATTAAACATTTTTTATAATAATTTATAACTTCCTGTAAAATATTTTTTTCTATAAATTTAATTTTTTTTGAGATTTAGTAACTCTTCCTTATGATCCAGCAATGGTGAAACTTCAAGTCGAAGATAAAAGTTAGATAAGTGTTTTTTACTAATTTAATTTATTATTGCTCTGTTCTTTAAGAACATTGAGCACTCTATTTGTAAAATAAACTAACATAATTTAAATATATATATATATATATATATATATATATATATATATATATATATATATATATATATATATATATATATATATATATATATATATATGAAATAACTTATATTTTATACTAAATATAACATTTATGTCTTTAAACTACATTATCTATGAGTACAAATTAAAAAATTAAACAATTTATAACATATTTTTCAATTATGAAAACTTTATACTATGTAATAACCATCAAATAAGAGTATATGATGATATAAGCGTATAATGCTTAATAAAGGCAACAGAGGCTTAGTGAGGTAATGGATAGGGTATAGGAAATTTATGAATGTTAACATTTTGGCATTAGAGTGGCTAAAAATTTAATGTCTCTGTGCGGAAAACTTTACATTTTTTTCGTAGGCACCGCAAAAAAGGTTGTGCCCGAGCTTCGCAAATTGCGGGGATGGCCCTGCTCTTAGGATTTAACTTAGCAACAACTTAATTCTGTTTTATCTGACGTTAAGTGCAAAAGGAGGGCTAACCGAAATGGCAATATGTGTTTGAGATTTTAATGGTAAATTTTGAATAATAATGACGTTTTTTTATACCAGTTAAATTAAGAGTACTGTTCAAATAACTTGCACTAAATATTGCACCTTCTCGGAATATTTCTCTGCTAAATGAACTATTTTGCGGTAAGATGTTATTGTTGGCATGGATTTAATAATATTTTAAGTATGGTTGGAATTTATATTACCAAAAATTTATACAAATAATATTTAATCATCTGGCTTTTGGTATGGCTGGAAAGATTTACCAGATAGCTAAATCAAAAAATTTTGAAACTTTGAAGTTAGATATTACTATTTAACAAGATGTTTTTTATTTATACTTTATTTTCCCCAGCTAATATTATAATAAAGCAAATTTGTCACTTCATAAACCGTCAGAATTTAATTCATATTCTTAACCATTAGTATATACTAGCTCGAATAACTCAACCCCATGAAGATTTCCTATTGTAGCATCATTAATTTGCATCTGATAAAATAAAGTAGTATAAAGATTCGGATATCAATATTTATTTAGCTTCTATTTGAGAAAGTTTAAATTTTATCGTCAAATATTCTAATGGTACACGTATCGTAATTACATAAAGAAGCAAATTTACTATATCTGAAATGTCTATTTTAAAAAGCAGCTCTTGTTTTAGTTTTTTTTCTCTATTACTTTTCTCTAAATTTGTTTACAATATAAGAACATTTAATATTAAATTTTAAAAACACAAAAAATGTTTCAGACATGAAAATACGGCTTTCTAATTAAATTAGTTTAATAATTTAACAGTTTATTATCTAATAGAAGACAATAAGTAATTTTAGGCTAACATATATCAGAGTTGGGAGAAGTTTTGAACGGATTTCCTCAAGGTTCAATTTTGGAACCAATTTTATTTGTTATATATATATATATATATATATATATATATATATATATATATATATATATATATATATATATATATACATATATATATATATATATACATATATATATATATATATATATATATATATATATATATATATATATATATATATATATATATATATATATATATATATTAAAGACTTACAATTATATTGAAGTTTCTTTCAAAACTATATGCAAACAATAGTAAAATATTTGCTTCATATTAAAAAATTCAGAGAGATCAAAGCTTCGAGAAAATATTTCATCTACGCAACATAGTGTATGTATTTCAAATAAAATAAAATACAAACCTATTCACTTTAGAGAAGAAATTAAATCTAAAATATTTTACGATAAATTGTGATTAATGCTATATAATCACAAGATACTGGAGTAGAGACTGATCTTAGTATTCTTATAATAAATAAACTATAAGAGCAAAATCAATTGAAGTAAGCAGCAAACAATTCAAACAGAATTTTTGATATGGTTATGGAGCTTTTAAAATTTTTGGACGTTCCAGCCATGAAAGTAATATATGAGCTGCCGAGAATAAGCATGGTGCAAGTCAAAAAAAATCGAGTTAAGCCAACATTTATGATTACAATTCATCATTATGTTAAATTTGAGACTGGTCTAAGATGTAAGTTTATGTAAAGAAACTGGCAAACTTCTGATTCTCACCGATTCATATATATTGATTGTAAAACCATAATTAGACTATATTATCTTAATTTGGATCCTTCCTCCCACAACAATATATATACCACTTTAAAAAGGTTAAAAAACAATTATAAATTAAATGCAAATTGCAGTGCCTAGACTTTTAAAAAGTTTTAGTTCAGTGTTCTTTTGTCGAAAGATATTTTGAAAGTATTATTTATTGGACAATAAGTTTGAAAAAAAAAGTTCTTTAGACTTCCCAACTTGCTTTTTATTGTTTGCGATAAATTTGTATTTAATGTTTTCTCGTCGTTAAAAAATTAATAGATCTTATAAACTATACTATACACCATTTAAACTCTTCAATTGTTTGCCTTTTCAATTAAAATTTTTGACCCATGGTTAAGTTTGTTCTAGTTCAGGTTTATGTTTACCCTTTTTACTACTTATTGATTGTGATTAATGAAAATTTTTAAGTCGTTGAGAACTATTTTCCAGACATGAAGCAAACTCCAAACATATATATGTTTATACTTATGTTATACAAATAAGGACGATTTGCAAAACGTTGCGCTGATTGGAATCTAGGAACAAAAAAGCCCCCACATTATTCCCCCACCAGCCCCAAACGTGAAAGCAACAAGTTGATAAAATATTTTTACTATTCTTGAACAGACTTATATTCATCGATAAGTTTTTAAGTTTAATAGTATTATCTCTCAACGTTCAAAAATTATGATCTTATAAAGTTTAAACCCCTAAGTTTTAGGGGGTTACAAATTTATATACTGAGTATAAACATATAAGTTTATATTTAAATTATTGATAAATTTTTAAGTTTCATAGTATTATTTCTCGATGTTCAAAAAATATGATCTTCTTGAAAAGTTAAATCTGAAAAAATTAAAATAAAATATATCAATAGAGGTTAATAAGGATAAAAATTAAAAATTTTATGGATAAAAATTAAAAATTAAAAATGTTAAACAATAAACAAAGAAATATATTCAAGGAATAATTTTTTTAGTGAAAATTTCAAAATCTGAATCATATATATTGCACTCGTTTTCAAACTTATATTAAAAAAAATTTTAAAAACTTTTTTTAAGCTATTTTGAATGAGATGAACCCCTTAAATAAGCAAAAACTAAAATAAATGGCTTTAAAAAGAGTTTTGAAGTTAAGTTCCTGCTCTGGCCATATATACTGCATTGGTAAGGAAGGTGACGTGGTTTTTTGCTGTAAAGTAAAGCAAGTGGTTTTAATTTTTCATGCTACAAAGAGGCATAACATTCTCTAATTCTTATTAATTGTTAGCAAACACGGTATGCAATATGGTATCATCTAAGAGATCAAATAAGTGCATGTAGAATTCAAGAATTAAAACACTCTTTTAACGAAAATTTTGCAAACAAAACTCCTACAAGTTATATGGTATACGGCTTTTTGAGAATAACAAAAGACTTTTAAGCGGGCTTAAATTATTATTACTTAATAACAACTCAATGTTAAAATTAAAAAAATAAAATAAGTAAAGACCATAGTTTACGTTGAAAAGATAAAATTAACTAATATAAAAAACTACCTAGTAGTAGTCCACTTGCTTGGTTTCTTATAGAAACTAAAACGTGAAATATTTTTATACTTCTTATGTGGGATTAAAAAGCGTTTTTCTGCCCCAGCGGGCACAAAAACGTTGATACAACGTTAAATGACGTTGCTTTTTTGGTCGGATTAACGTTGGATTAACGTTGGAAATGGAAAAGATGGACGACGACAGATTTGCAAACATAAGCTAACGTTATAATTTGGACGAAGACCGATATGTTATAACATTCCTCAATGTTTTTCCAACATTAATTAATGTTGTATTAACATCGAGCAACGTTGGTATAACAACATTCGAACGTCGTTTTTTAGGTTGGTTTGGCATTGGGTAAATGTTGGAAATGGAAAACATGGACAACGTCAGTTTTTGTTCTAACGATAGCTAACGTTGTAATTTAGACGCTAAAACGAAATGTTATAATTTTTATCTTGACGTATTTCGTCAAGACAATAATGATAACATTTTATCTTAACGTTTTGATATTGAACAACATTGGATTAACACCATTCAAATATTGCTTAACGATATTCTAACGCTTGTTACACGTTTGAGTAGACCTACTTAGCTAAAGGTTAACGTTCAATAAATAACAGGTTTGACAACTAAATGAAAAGAAACTGTGTAAAAACGTCGATTTACAAAAACATTACAACGTGGTAGAGTAATTTCGGTCATTAAAAAATATTTCGAAGGAATTTTAATATAATAAACTTAAAAATAAAAAGTTAGTTATTCTCTTGTTGCTGCAGTTTTTGGGACGTCATTGGTTTTGCTTTAATTTTGTTTTCGCCCGCCATATTTTACGTTCACCTTATCTGGTGCGTATCTAAGAACTTTCTGTGTTTTAAAATTAATCTATTTCAACGAGTTTCTTTCCAAGACATTACCAAGACCAAAAATGCATAGCTTAGTTATTATAAATTTAATTATCTATAATATCTTTATTTATATTTATTATTAATTAAAATTAATACTTGTAATATTGATAACAAATAATTATATTAAAATTTATGATTTTAAACTTTAGCCACAAAAAATAACCATAAAAATAGTAATTGTGCTTTCTTTCAAACACACAAAAACTTGAAAAAATACAAAGAAATTAGAGACCCTGTTAGAAAATCAAATTTATATACAGTGATTAATAAATTTTATTTTCTAAAATTTAATACAGCGAAAGTATTTAAAATAGTATTTTAAATACTTGGCATTTAAAATACTCCCAACACTGTATATATATATATATATATATATATATATATATATATATATATATATATATATATATATATATATATATATATATATGAATATATATATATGTATATATATATATATATATATATATATATATATATATATATTTATATATATATATATATATATATATATATATATATATGAATATATATATATGTATATATATATATATATATATATATATATATATATATATATATATATATATATATGAATATATATATATGTATATATATATATATATATATATATATATATTATAGATATTATAGATATTATAGATAGTTAAATTTATAATAACTAAGCTATGCATTTTTGGTCTTGGTAATGTCTTGGAAAGAAACTCGTTGAAATAGATTATTTTTAAAACACAGAAAGTTCTAAGATACATACCAGACAAGGTGAACGTAGAATATGGCGGGCGAAAACAAAATTAAAGCAAAACCAATGACGTCCCAAAAACTGCAGCAACAAGAGAATAATTAACTTTTTATTTTTAAATTTGTTATGTAAAAATACCCTCAGAATATTTCTTAATTAACGAAATTACTCTACCACGTTGTAATGTTTTTGTAAATCGACGTTTTTAAACAGTTTATTTCATTTTGTTGTCAAATCTTTTGTTTATTGAACGTTAACCTTCAGCTAAATAGGTCTACTCAAACGTTTAACAAGCGTTAGAATAACGTTAAGCAACTTTTGATTGGTGTTAATCCAATGTTGTTGAATGTCACAACGTCAAGATAAAATGTTATTATTATTATCTTGATAAAAAACGTCAAGATAAAAATTATAACATTTCTCTTTAGCGTCTAAATTACATCGTTAGTTAACGTTAGCAAAACTGACGTCGTCCATCCTTTCCATTTCTAACATTAACCCAATGCCAAACCAACCTAAAAAGCCACGTTAGAATGTTGTTATACTAACGTTGCTCGATGTTAATACAACATTAATTTATGTTGGAAAAACATTGAGGAATGTTATAACATATCGGTCTTCGTCCAAATTATAACGTTAGCTAATGTTGTCAAATCTGACGTTGTCCATCTTTTTTTATTTTCAACGTTAATCCAACGTTAATCCGACCATAAAAGCAACGTCATTTAACGTTGTATCAACGTTGTTGTGCCTGCTGGGATTTATAACCGAAAATGAGCAAATCGGTAGTATAAATATTTTTATACTAGATGGGAATACAACTCACATAACTTTGGAAGCGGTTTTGCTGTACAAAAAAAAATATAACCTTGATTCGTCTACCAGAGCATTCTTTACATATTCTACAACGATGGGATAGAGATGTCTATTGTCATGTCAAACAAGCATAGAAAGAAGTTCTTACAAAGTATTACAAAGACTTAAAATATAAGAATTTAGATAAACAAAATTTTCTACCGTTGCTCAAACTGCTGTACGAGAGTGGTAAATGTTTTACACGCTTGTATCCAATCGCTGGTTTCAAGTACACTGGCTTATTTCCAAATAATAAAAACAACATAAATTTTAAAGCATTAGCAATCACACAAACATTTAATCCACCTTCATCAACTTTAGCAGCCTCCGCAGCATCTACACCATCATGTTTAGACACAGCTTCATGATCTTCAACAGCCGCCGCGGCACCTACTCTAACTACACACCGATTATTATTTTTTTCAACTAAACCAGCTTTAAGTTTTGATAGGTATTAAGCATATATTGAGCGTTGCAAAAACAGTATCGAGTTGAAGCAATTTTTTTCAAGCCAGAAATCAATCGCATGTTAAGAAATCGAAGCAGTGCAACATGTTAAAACATGGCGGAAAATGTATTACCGAAGAAAATTTCATCGAGTTCCTCAAACAAAAAGCAAGAAAGGAAGCCGTGAAAGTTGCAAAACTTAACGCAAAGCGTAAGCTCTCTATGCCAAGTACTCAGTGTAGAGTACAGTTACACACAGAAATGTAGCAACGCAAGAACTCGATGTGTCAGGAACGGTTTTGCAAAGAAATATGTTTACCAAAGAAATATGTAGTTAGAACTAAATCTTTTGTTGCAAAAAATTTTAAAAACTTTAATATAGTTTCTTAAATATAAGTTGTGTTAAAAAAAAAAAATTTAAATAAAGTTAAAATTTCGAAAATTCAATTTTTTCTTAAATGTGAGATTTTATCCGAGTGTTACCTAAAACTGCATAATTTTTTTTCTTTACATTTAATATTTTTGATAAGTTTATTGTTACTTTTTTAATATATATTTATATTTTCTTATGCAGTTCTTTATTATCTTTTTTAACATATATTTATATTACCTTATGTAGTTTTTTACTACCTATGTGATAAAAAAAATGAAATGAATAATAAAAAAGTTATTTAACTTTAACTGATAATTGTACGGTTTGATCCAAATTTACTCTATTTTTTAGAGCACTTATAATTTTTTTCAATTTTTTTTTAATTTCTATTTTTTTTCGCTTGTGTGAAATAGTATATCGTAGTATTACTTATGAATATGATTATTAATATCACAAGGTTACCTATTTCACAAAATATTTGCCTACCTGTAAATTTTCTATTGTTCAATAATTAATTTTTTCTGCTAAATGTAAAAATTTTCTATTTCGTCGACTGTTTTAAAAAAATAGCATTTTAAAATAGGTATTACATAAGAAAGTAAAAGGTATGTCGTGAATAGCGTACGCAAAATATTTTGGAATGCTCATGCGTGATTAGGACAAATAATAGGCCCTTTATGTAATATCTGGGATCTAGTGAACTACTCTCGCGCAATGGTTACAAGGTAGAGGAAAGGTAATGTCAATCGTTGTTCTTAGAGTATGAAGAGATATGAAGAACCGTCACGATGAACCATCACGATGTTACTTTTGTATAATCGATGTTACAAAGATTAAGTAAGTAACAGTACAAAAACTACTACAAAATGTAAGTACTCTATAAATCATACTCTCAAAAATTCTATGTAGAAAAATTTTCTTAGAAAAATTCTTATCATTCTCTTACACTTAATTTAATTAAACATGAACTATCTATTATGCGTTTAATTTATAATTTAGTTTTGAATGCTGTTTTTATTAACGTCTATGTTGAAGTTACTTTATGTCGTTTTTTATTCATTTAAAAATGGGGATTTAAATGAAGCAATCTTTCATCTTAAGAGTCAGCAAATAACAGTAGCGAAGGCATGGAGGAATCTTTTGTAGCAGTAATGCCTTCTCAGCCTCTTCCTAATCAGAGTGAACTAGATGATTTACTTAGATATTGTCTAACTAAATTAGGAGCTTAAATTCTTTCATCAAGGTTGATGGAAAGGAATCTACTAGACAAAGGCTGAAGAACATGTGTGTAGCGGAAACTAGATAAAGAATTTGAAATTTGCCATGACTCGTGTAATGATATTTGTTATTGTAAAGATGTGAATAGTTTGTTCAGTTCTCCTTGTACTCTAGCATGTTTGATTTTATTAAACTCAAATTTGATTCTGCACAATAGCAACTGTTCATAAATAGCTCAAAAGGAAGTCTCAGAGCGGCGTCGCTCTACTATGAAAATAAATATCAATTTTTGCCTCTTCCATATTCGGTACAGAAAAAAGAAGACTGTGTTTATAAAAAAAACTTGTTGACAAAATCAATTATTCTGAATTCAAATCGGATATTTATCGTGAATTCAAACTGCTTGCTTTCTTGCTTGGCTTGCAAGGAGAATAATCAAAGTATTCAAGTTTTCTTTGCTTGCGAGATAGCAGGGTTAATGATGAACATTACAAGAAAGTTAGTTGGCTCGAGAAGTGGAAATACAGCTAAAATTTTTCAACGTTTTCAAGCAGCCTCTTATAAATTTCAACAAATTCTTATTATCTCTACTTCATATCAAACTAGGATTAGCAAAACAGTTTTTTTTAAAGTATTAGATTTTGGAGGAAAAGTTTTTACAGAAATTCGAAGTATATATATATATATATATACATATATATATATATATATATATATATATATATATATATATATATATATATATATATATATATATATATATATATATATAAATATATATATATACAGAAGCGATTTTACGGGGTGCGAGAGCTGTAACTTGAAAATCACCCACAAATATTCGATGATTTTCAAGTTAAAGACATTTTATTGGAATGTAGTTGGCTAGTCAGGTATTTCTGAAAAGAGTTATTTTTACAATTCAAGGTCATTTAGAAACAAACTAATCTAAAGTAAACTTAAGTAATTACATAACATATAGCTCTTTTCAAATATTAAATTTACAAGTATAATACAATTCTTCACTATAAACTCTTTCTTCAAGTTTAAAAGTGCTTTGATAATTGCAATTTACTTGAGTTCATACTTTTATATTTTTAAATAGAGACCGTAAAGTTTCTCTCATCACAGCAGTATGCCATTGTCCTTGGTATTTACTTTCCTTTTTTGCAATTTGTAACTCCAACATTTAAGAGGGTAACAAATTTAATGTGTTCATAGTTTTTTAATGATTGCTCTATGAAATTTAAAATTTATTGATGAATATAAATTTAGTAAAGAAAAATAAAAAAAATCTTTTATCAAATTATTGCTCTCACGTTTATGGCAAAAAGGAGGAGGGGGAAGTGAAAACTTTAGATTTTGTGGCGAGGCTCAAATCATTACAATTTCTTTTTACAGGCATGTCTATTTGACATAAGTATGAACATATATATGTTTGGAGTTTGCTATCTCAAAAAACAAAAAATGCTGGATCCGCCCCTGTCTATTTATAAATACATTTGGAAAAACTGAGGTTATTAATAGAACACGTAATAACAACCCTTTGAAGAAACTTTAAAACTTTCACGTTAATAAAGTGACAAAGTGGGTAGATGCTAGCCCATTGAAACTGGTTTAAAAATAAGTTGACTATTACTAGGAGTGATAGTAAAAGTATGCTTGAACTCAACTCAGTAATGAAGAAGCTAATTATGATTTTTTCATGGAAAATTAATACTCTGCACCTTTGCAGTGATTCAAAGTTAGTTTTTTAATGAGATAACAATGGGTTAAAAATGGTTATAGGAACAGTTACTGGAATTATCATTGAGCAAAGAGTAGAAGTGGATCAAATATGTCAATATGTACTCAACCTATGACCAGCTAAAACTTATGGAAATTCGGCTAAACCAACTGAAAATAATGATAAAAATTTGTTTTGCTTGCAAGAAAGATATACAAATGCTGAAACAAAACGCTAAGTAAAGAAAAAAATAGCCGAGCCAATGCTGAAACGTAGCGCTAGGTATGGTAAAGAGCAGCCGTGTAGCAGTGGAAGTGCACTTGACTCAGAAATAAAAGATCTGTGGTTCATACCCACCTCTGGGCAAGTTTTGCAACATCACTTTGGAAAGAGGCGTTAACTTCCAAATAAATGCTCATCCGCGGTGCTCTGTAATAAAACCGTTAGGACTTCTTGGGCACCTTAATAAAATAAAAAAAAAATAAAAAGAAAAAAGCACTACACATTTTTTCCACCCAAATGTTTTATTACAGACTAAAAGTTAAGACAGACTAAGAAAGAAAAATTTGTATATATAAGTCAATTGTTATCACAAGTTAAGCTTGGAATTCTGATCGTAACGAATAAATTAGGGTCTTTATAGTTATTTTAACAATTAAAAATATTCCAGATAATTAAGTTATAAAAAATAGATACATTTATTAATATCGGAAAAAATCATAACTTGTATATTTGTGTTTCTTTTGCTAAAAACACATCGGCGTTTTTAGCAAAGTAAATTCAAAAAAATATTAAATTCATTTTTTCAAAACTAAGATTTTCTCATAGTAACATCATAAGAAAAACATCGAGGAAAGTCTGCCGGGAAAAAAAAATTTGATGGAAAAATTGTTTATTTTGTGTTTATTTGATATTTTTTTTCACGCAGATTCAATTTTGGAAAATACTATACCAACATACAGTTTGGGTTACTTTGGTTCACTTGTATTTTCGGCTAATCCTGCAAATGATAGCACTTGCGTGCAATCTTGCTGGAACAAAATTGAAAGTGGTGAACTGTACGAGGGAGCAGTTATAAATAACGATTATCAAAATTGCTTTTGTACTGTTACTCAGGTTGGATTACGATTACTTATTGGCGGCAACCGCAAAAACATAAATTTTCTATGTAAGATTTTTATGAATGGTATTTTACTTTTTTAAAGATATTCCTAGTATTAAAATATAATAGGATTCTATAGGATGTTTGATTTAAAAAAATATCTGTCTTAACGCCATAAAATAGAAGATTTTGGAACGAATGTTTAAATCTTGTCTATGTTACAATATTGTTTCTTGTTTCAATAGGTAAAGTTAAATTTTTAAAATAAACTTTCCTGATAATATTTAGTTTCGATTTTTAAACCAGAATTGGCATCTTGCTCTATTGGTTCCTATATAAATTTTCGAGTAAGAATCAGTTTTTATCTTGAAGGAGATGATGAAAGCAAGTTATATTTTATTGATGATCTTAATAATGCAATGAGCTATTCAGGAAGGATAATTATCACACGATTTATAAATCTTGGTCGAAGTTTTCATACGTCTATATCAACAGAGAGAAATAGCCAGAGTAAACTTTATTCCTTGGTGAAAGAAACGTATTCTGGAAATCTAAATTCTAAGTTTGAAAACTTTTATGCTTTAGAAACGAAGGTGAGCTTTTTTTTGCTGCTATGATTCATTTTATATGAGATTTTATTGTTGAAAAATTTCATTTAAATTTCATTTAAAATAGATCGGCGATATGTCTCTTGCGGATATTCACAAGGAATGGGCTGTGTTGGTTTATTCCACTAGTAAATCTTTGTGGGTTACATTAACTCCTTTTACAATACAACGTCCAGTAAAAAAATGTAGTCTTATCATAGCAGTGTCAAACTATACTTTAAAGTACGTTAAAAATTATAACTATTTTATGTGTGTGTGTTTGTGTAACGTTTGCATATTTTTGAATACAAAAAAGGATATAAATAACAATTTTTTAGGCTGCGAGTGTGCAAAAATGCAATATCTTCATGCTTAAAAAAGGGCAAAAATTACAGTCAAAGCGTTTTTATAATTGATCATTTTTAAATACCAAATAAACACAGTAAAGCATTTGCAAAACATTTTTTTAAAAACTTTCCGGAGCAGCACATAACGAGTTTTGCTGCTTGTGACTTAAAGGATTTATATTGCTTTTTATTTTCAGTCAAAGTATGTTCATTAACTTCAACATGACAACTAGCGCTGACTGTGTTGTAGATCTTGAAAACGTCACAATAATTGTTGAACATAACCCAAGATTCAAGCTTAAAAGGCTTACTTGGGATAACTTGAGCATCAATCCAACATCAGTGATTAATCATTCTAACTTTAATCTTATCTATGTAAGTATAAATTAATTTGTAAGGAATGTTAAAAAAAAAAGTTCCAGGGTGATGTTGTAATTTTCTGGAACCGCCTTGATGTCTACATTTAAAAAAATAAAAACTTTTTTCGAGATCCAAGAAAAAATATGCAAAAATTTTTTGTAGTATTATATTTCAGTATTTTCACTTATATGCGCAATAAATATTTTGTTCCATCATGAGTTATTCCAACTCCTTTACATATTTTAAAAACTAAAAATGTTATATTTTAAAGTCTCAAAATGCTCACAATAGACAGAGCATTATTTGGTGGGTTCTCATTACAACAATAGTTAATGAGTTATCGGACAAATAACTGCAAAAATAAAATACTATATCAAATATAATATTAAAAGTAAAAGCGAGCCTTCTAAAAACATAAATATTTCCAATTAAATTTTGAAATGTGCATGTCTACTGTTATAAAAAGTAATTCAGCAGTTTTGATTGATAGGTTGTAACAGCTTGGAGCTTTGTATCCACATAGAACCGTTTAAAGCTATAATGAACAGAGACCATTTCCGTACTATTTGTTATCTAATAATTTTTGAAAATGGTTACATGACAACTTGAGTATGCACTTAAGGAGATAGATGCTTTCTTGAAGGCATTGATGTGACACAATAAGATATGACCAAACTTAAACCAAAACAAGTTTTCTTTAAGTTCTTTAGTTTTGTCATTGAACACATAAGATTTCTCAGTTTATGAGGTACAACATCAAACTTGGATTTAAGAGTATTGTCTAATGTTTCTATGCTGTCTAATATCTTTGAACACCGTTCTTTCATGAATTGGCCATTGTGCAATTTTTGCTTATCAAACCCTATTGGTTTATACCACATAAAAACTGATGTTTCTGTTTAGGATAGCATTTTATCACCTATGTTATAGAAACGAATTGTATTTCCAGAAAACAGGAGAAACTCCATTGGGGAGAGGGTTTCTGAAACAGGTGCATTTTCTGGTAGATCTAACAAAGGATTAAGGACACATATTTTGATGGCTGTTATAGAAAATCTACTTTCTGTGAGTTTCACAATCCCTTTTGTATTGCTACGCATTATCTCTAATTATACCAAGTGTCCTGAAAAAAAACCTAGGCTAAATCCTTAATTAAAATATCCAGCATGAATTTTTAATTGTTCAAAAGAAATAAATTTATTAACGATATACCGATTCCTAATTACCTTGTATGATCACAGATTGTAAAATTCTGCATATTCCACTTTGATAGTTCAGACCAAATGAAGGGGTAAGTAGAGCAAACTGCTTTAATACCAAAATAAATATTAGCAAGCTTTAAGTCAAATGCTAAGAAATACTTCTCTGTTGCATTTCCTAATAAACCTATTACCTGCTTGATGTTGTGGTGGTTTTCTTTGACATCTAAACAATAACAATAATGATGTGTTTCTTAACTCTTCCGTCCTCGAACTTTTTATGCTTTAAAACCTCTTAGTATGAGAACATGGTTTTAGGTTCATTTATTTCATATTCAATAATAATTAAACGAACCTTTAAAAACCTCCTCCATCTATCCTAATCTTTCCAAACCAATCAAGGGATATTTTCTCTCTTCTTTTACTCAAGTTGATTAATTGGCTCAGACACAATTTCGAAGTAAATTAAAAACTGTTTTTGCTCATTGATTTGAAACTCTGCAACGTCAAAGAAACTTAGAGCATTGTCTTAAACCACAAGTTTTTTTCTTATGCTGGTTTTAAAAACTCCTTTTATTTCCAGCTCGTAAAAACAGCACAATTAGTTTTTGTTTGTGAATTAATTAACCTTATATATTTGTAAACCTTGTGATTTCAATTACTAGCATCTTGTTTTCAGAAAAAGATACTTTTGACTCGTTTTTCTTTGGGATTTCAATGTTAAAAGTTTAGGAATCACCTGCTGCTAGAAGAACCCACTTCAGAATTGGCTTTAGGATTTAAGTACAGAAAAAACTCTTCACCTCTTTCAACTGAAATGTATTATTACAATATTAACACCAACAATTGTCTAAACCTACATAAAGTTTTTATATTTTCTTGATCTTAGGCTAAAGAATTATTATTCATGTTACTTACCTCAAAACAGTGTTGTTTCAAGATTATGCATGAAAACCGATATATTCGTGAGATATGGTAAACCTCGTCCAACTGTACATAGACATCTTTGGCATACTTTTTTTTTTTATTGATTTCGTTACAATATTTATAATAAAAATATTTAATAATAAATATATATATATATACATAATGATTGTTATGAAATAGTAAAAGAACGAGGGAACTCGTTGATGACCATACGGTCTTGTCGTCGAGTACTGCTAAGAAATGATCGTGTTAAAATTTAAACGAGGTTTAAAAGATAAAAAATTAGTTAACGAAGTAAGAAACCTAAAATATTCCGTTACAAATACAAGATACATTACTTAACACATTACAGGTGTTAATGATACATATATAATTTTTATAAATTAATGTTTAAATAGAGGGTAAAAATGAAGATCATTAAAAAAAATATCAAAAGTATATTGTTACATCTTCGATTATAAAAATGAGTTTTTCAAGCTTTTGTTTAAAAGAAAAGTAGTTATTGAATAAAATCCTCAGTAAATTTTTTTAAAATTATTTTATTTCCTGAGAATGGTCCGCGAAATCATCACAAATTTTGAAAAGATTTGTTTAAAAAATTGGCCGCTTAATAAAATTATCATTGCATAAAATGTATTTATTTTTATCTTTTGATGAAAACAAATTATGTAAAGAAATAGGGGATGAACTGGCTTTACATTTAAACATAAAATAGAATATTAAAAATGTTAAGCTCATATATATTAAAAACTTTCATTTCAAATAATAGAGGCTTGGCATGAGTATAACGGTCTTTAAAATATTTGAGACGTGCTACATTAGGGCTGTTATCGATTAATCGTATTTTTTTTGATTTGAATAACTAATCAATTATTCGAAAAATTAGAACGAATAATCGTCGCTATATAATAGAATTAGGTTTTATACAAAAATAAGCACTTTTAGAGTTTTTTCGTCTTTATACTCCGGATCATCGACAGTGGATTTAGTAATTGTTTTATGTTAAACCACGGAACTAACTGAATAACCCATAATTTCCAAGAACATCTTGAATATTTACATTTATTACTTTTAGAAAAACTTTTATCCTTGTGTTTTAATTCATTATGGCATGTTGATAATAGTCTTTTTGAATGTATTTTCGTGGAAATGTGTGTTCTGTTTTGAATTATAGTGTACTTGCAAAGATTTTTATAAATTATATTATAACTTTAGGATTTATCACACAATATATGCAACAGCAATGATATATGGGTACAGCCAAAAAAAAAGAAAGTCTAAGGTTTGGGTTCATTTAGTATAAAATATAAATGATTCACGAACTTTAAAATGCAAGCATTGTGACACCAAATTTAAATCGCATTTATCAACTACAGCCTTAATGTACCACATGCAACACAAACATCACCTTCTATTAGAGCCTGCTTCAGGAAGCTCATTAGTTGCACAAGGTAATTTTCAAAAGATAGTTTCATCCTATTTTCAAAAACAAAATTCTTGTCCTGGGTTAATTCTTGCAAAGTTAACAGCTTTAAATAAAATACCGTTTTCAACTTTAGCAAATAGTGAAGAAATTATCAAAGGATGGAAAGCTCAAGGTTTAAAAATGCCATCAACAAGACAAGGAATTAAAAGTATTACACTTGAGTATGCTGACCAGATTAGAGAAAAATTAAAAAGTGATTTAAAAAAGAGAATAAAAGATGATGAGTGATTTTCATTATCATTAGACGAGTGGAGCTCAAAAATACAATCCCATACAATCCCAGCTATCAAGGCAGTTGAGATTGTTATTAAAAAACTAGATGAGTTCGGTTTGCAGCTCAAAAGCCACATAATCGCTGTTATAACAGACTGTTCGTCTGTAATGAAAAAAATTGGACAATTGATGGGTATTTATCATCAAATTTGTCATAGTCATGGCATACATTTGGCTGTGGTAGATGTTTTATATGCTAATCATACAAATTTAGTAGAACCTCATGACGAAAATTTTGAAACACAACTTGATAACTCTTGAATAAGTGACGAATGTGGTGATGATGAGGAAGATTTTGAAAAAAGCGAAGGACAAAGTTGGGTTGAAGTAGCTCCTGTCAATTATGAAATCGAATTTGTTCAAAACTTTTCATCAGCAATAAATAAAATTTGAAAAATTGCTCGTTTTTTAGAAAATCACCTGTAAAAAATGATTTCTTGCAAAGAGAGTGTCAAGAAAAACTGAGAAAGGAAAAAGTGGTGATAATTGATGTACGTACACGCTGGAACTCAATGTTGGCAATGTTAAAGCAGTTCTTGGAGTTGAATGAAATAATAAAATCAGTACTAATAAATTTGTCAGTTATTCATTTATATCCAACAAATTGTGAAATTAAGCAGGTTGAGGAAATTGTAGAATCATTAGAAATCATTGAGTTAAGTTCACTTGCATTGGGAAGGGGAGATAATTGTAATACAATTGATGCTTTAAAAATATTTGAATTTTTACTTTCTAAACTGAAAAATCAATCAAGTGAAACTGGAGTTCTATAAAGCAGTAAGTAAAATAATATTTGAACGTAGAATTAATAATGTAGAAGACTTGTTAGAATATTTAGATGATCCCAACACTTACCTAAAAGCACTTACGCAAAAAAAATGCAATATTAAAACGACCAACAAGAAACGAAATTGCTCTAACAATTAAAGAAATTATTTATCGTTTATTTCTCATTGATCAGAATGTTAATGAAAATAGTTTAAATCGAGAAGATGAGGCTACACATGAATGCACTGAAAATATAACAAAAAAAGAAGAATTGAATTGCATTTTGTCAAAGAAAAGCACCAATGTTTCAACTGTAGTAAATTTTCAAAACAACGTTTCATCTATTAAAAAAGAAATGAGCATTTTTGAAAAACTTAACAAAAGAAGTGGAAGTCATTTATTTGAACAAATGTACAATGCTTTGTTAAATATTCCACCATCGTTGGTCGAAGCTGAAAGATGTTTTAGTGCGGCAGGGCTGTTTGTAACTAAATTGAGAACATCCTTAAATGATGAAACTATTGATTCGTTATGCTTTCTTCGCTTATATCATTTACAGAAACAAAATGGACATGAAATAAACGTTATTTAAATTTGATTATATTAAAAACTTCTTATAAAACTTATATTTGAACTTCTGAAACGTTTTTCACTAATGTATTACGAATTAGTTATAAAACTTATTATGTTTTCAATAATTATATAAATTAAAATTCTTTGCCTCTTTTAACCATTATAATATTATAACCATTCTTATTACAGTTGAATGTTTTATTACTTTGAAACAAAATAAATTTATATTAAAAAAAACTCAAATAATACTATTTCTTGTGTAATTAAAGGGAAACTTTAATTTGTGTAATTAAAGGGAAACTATTAATCGATTAATCGTTTTTTTAAAACCAATTAATCGTTAATCAAAAATTTCTCAAAATTATTAATCACAACACCCTTATGCTTCTGCTGTCAATAAAGAGGTTTAAGTTTATTTTTCTTTGTACTACCTCAAGCAATGTTAGCATAGTTTATGTGAAAATGAATAAATGAGAGATAAAATTGTGCTAAAGTATGTTTATTTAAAACATTTCTTGCTTTATACAATATTCCTATACTTTTTGAAATTTTACTTGATAAGTTTTTAATGTGACTTTTCCATGTAAGATTTTCATCTATACAAACACCTTGAAAGTTGGTAATTGTTACTTGTTTGATTTGCATATTGTCTATAACAAGATGAAGCATGTTAATAGGCAGTTTATGTTTTTTGATAAGAGGATGGGAAAGAATCCATTTAGTTTTATCAATGTTAAGAGATAATTTGTTAGTCTTAAACCAGTCAGATATTTTAATTAACTCGATTTTCACGCAATGAAATAGAGTAAGAATGCTTTTGTGTGACAGAAATAAGTTAGTGTCATCAGCTAAAATAATTTTTATTAAATCCGAAGCTTTGTATAGATCATTAATATAAATATGGAGAAGAAGAGGTCCTAATATGGATCCTTGAGGAACTCCACATGAAATATTTTACAAATTTGATGAAAATGTTTCATCGGCGTAAACAAATTGTTTACGATTGGTTAACTAACTTTTAACAATTTTAAAAGATTGCCTGTTATGCCATAATATTTTAAATTTTTTAGCAAGAATTTTATGATCAATGGTATCAAACGCTTTCGATAAATCAATAAATATTCCCAATGTAAGTTTAGAATTATTAAATGAGTCTGATATACTTCTTGTAAGCTGAATAATAGCATGCTCTCTTGAATTTTTTTTTTAAAATCCATATTGCATGTTATATAATAATTTGTTTGATAAAAGGTGATTGTATATTCTGTGGTACAAAATTTTTTTTTAAATTTTAGAAAAAACAGAGAGGATAGAAATCGGACGATAGTGTTTTACAGTAGTTTTTTCTCCTTCTTTAAATATAGGAATAATTTCTGCTATTTTTAAATCATTAGGAAAAACTCCCTGATTAATAGAGCATTTAAAAATTTGGAAAAGTATGTCTTTCAAAACGTCAAAACAGTTTATAATAACATTCCCATTGACATCATCTGAACCAACTGCTTTATTTGACTTTAAAATTTTAAAAGCACTTTCAAACTCTTCAAAGGCAAATAAAAAAAATTTAGTTACGAGTTTAGAAGATCATAAGTTGCCTTTATTAACTTTTTAGGATTTGGAATTTTTTTGGCTAGGTTTGGTCCTACAGTTACAAAATATTTATTAAAATCGGAAGCAATTGTTTTTTGATCAAGAAAAAAATTATCATCTACTTTAATAACTGAGGGCAAAGATTGCGATATTTTTTTAGTGTTACCAGTAATTTCGTTTATTAGTTGTCAAGTGCGTTTTGAGTTTAATTTGCATTTTTCAATTAAATTAGTGTAGTATATTGATTTTAAATTTTTCCTTAGGCGTTGAAATAGTCTTACGTAGTTTTTATAAATGATCATACTCTCAGTTTATTTTTGATTTTAAATATTTGATATAAAGTTTTTGTTTGATTTTAGAAGATGTTAGAATACCATTAGTAATCCATGGCGATTTAATTTTTTATGTTTGTATTTTATTTCTACTTTGGCAAAATTGATGTCATAAACTTCATAAAAAATTTAAAAAAAAGATTTGTATATTATATTAATGTCTTCAGAAAAGTTAATAATGTCCAAATTAACTAAAGAAAGTTGATATTTAAAAGATTCTAGGTTTTTATTATGAAAAATTCGTTTTTTAAATGATATTTTTTCATTATATAAAATTTTCGCATAAATATCTATTGAAAAGAAAATAGGGAAATGATCAGATATGTCACTTTTAATAATTCCTTTTTTAAGCAAATTATTAAAAATATCGTTGGTTGTAATGTTATCAATTAAGGAAGTTGTTGTTTGAGTAATTCTAGTTGATTTGTTTATTAAAGGAACTGCTCCATTTTCAAATACGTCATTATAAAACCCAATAATGTCTTTTTTGACGTGATACTCAAAGCAATTTAAATTTAGATCACCTAATATGTAAAGTTATTTTTCGTGGTTGCTATTATTTATAACATCATCATTTAAAATGTACTAAATGTTTTAATTTCGTCAGTAGGCAGGCGATTACAACAGCTAATCACAATGTTTTTAGTTTTATTGATCAATATTTCAATCGTTAAAACTTCTTTATTGACGTCAGAAATACTCTTGTCATGCCTAATATAATACCGTTGATTTTCTTTTACATAAATAATTAAACCACCGCCGCGTTTAGTTATTTTCCGCTCTAATGAAATCAAATTATAGCCCAGTATTTTAAAATTATTATCTAAATTTGAGTCATCAGAACTACTTCAGGTTTCAATTAAGCAAATTACACTAAAAATAGTTAGATTTTCCTCAAAACTAATGCAAAGATTTTCAAAACATTTTTTAAACTTATTATATTTATATGAATTTCATTAAAGTTATCACGCTTAAGAAATTCTTTTATTTCAAAATTATAAAAATAGCTGCAGTTGCTTTGTAAAGCCTCTGTTTCACTAAAATAACTTTGATCCGGATCGGACTCTTTTAAGTATAAAATCATTAAATTTAAAGATATCAAAATTCTTAGAGCAATTTGAATCCATTTTAGTATTTAAAAACAATAAGAATTAAAAAAAGATAATAATAAAGATAAAATCAATAACTCTAAGATAAAAGAATTTCTTAAAAGTCGCGCGTTACAAGTTTAGTATATACAACTTTAGCATATTTACCTTGGGCTCTTAAATCTTTTGCTTCTTTAAATAACTGTTTTCGCAATTCTAAAGTTCTTTCGCTGTAATCTTCGTTTACGAAAAATCGAGCGTTCCACAATTTTAACTGAACATAATTATCTAACGCAGTTTTTTTGTCTGTGTAGTTTAAAAATTTAACTATTATGGTTCTGTCGTACCATTTTCCAACTCAGCTAGTTTATCTTTGACAACAACGTTTGTTATATCATTTTGGTTTGATGATAAGTTTAGCTTTTTTTTCATTTCAGAAAGTTCTTGAACAATTGGTTCATATTTCTCGCAAAGAAACTCCGCCAATTTCCTTAGTTCTTTAGTTTCTTTTTTTAGTTTAGTATTTTCTTCTTGAAGATTTAATAGCTTAATTTCCATTTTATCAAACTTCTCGTTAAATTTTTTTTAATAAAGTATTCTCATGAATATCAAATAGGTCTTTAATTTGAGAAACGGTAAATTTAGCCATTTTTAATTTAGTTTACAAATGCACATCCGTTCACATCAAAATTTTTTGTTGATACCGATACGGTTAGGGTAGGGTTATGACAAAAAAATATTTTAGCCTGATTAAGAAAATTCATTTATTTTGTTCTATTCATAAAAAATTTCCCGCACTAAGACTTTTGACATTATGGAGGGTGCCATATATATCGCGAGGTTAGAATTATTTTGTTCTCCACAAATCAAAAAAAATGAGTTTGATCAATTTTTTCTTTATATGGATAAAATATTTATTTTTTTACAAATAAACCAGTAAAAAAAATAATTGACTTACTATACCTGACATAGGATTTTGTTCTATCTACTTAAACCTGTTTATAAACTAAAATTATAATGTACTATCTCCATTTTATCCAATCAAAAGTTATTTACGCCAAAGTGCTAGAGGATGTTTATATTACAGAAAAACAACGACAAAACTTTCAAGGTAAGTTATGTTATTGTTCACACACATACACATGCATATATATATATATATATATATATATATATATATATATATATATATATATATATATATATATATATATATATATATATATATATATGTATATATATATATATCATTTTTTTTAGAGACTGATCTGACTGTTCTTGGTTTTCATGATGATAATCCTAAAATAGCAGCAGCTCGTCTTTTGCTCCTACGTTGAAGAAAAACTATGAGAAGAAAGTCAGAACCTAAAAGTTGGAGACAAAATGTGAAAAAGCAGCTAAGACAATTTGATCAGCCTTATAAGATAGAAAGGGAGAAAACGTTTCATGCAAGTCTGTAACCAAAAAGAAAAACTGTTAAATTCTTGTAAATTTAAATGCACAAAAAATATCAATGATGAAAAATGAACACGTATATTTGTTTGATTTTTGGTTTGTGATATGTTACCCAAAAATTAGAGTAATTTAATAAAAGTTTAAGACAAGGGAATTCTAGTATACAATAGGTTGATAATATCCACAGTCAAATTGATAGAGCACTTTCTCCTGTTGAAATATTTAGTCCCCCTGGTTTAATCAAAGCAATTCTTGCTCTACGAAAAATAAACTTTTTCTCTGTATATCAAACAAAGAAATTGGATTTCAAATATTTTTCAGCTATTGCGAGCTATTTTAATTTTAAGCTTGTTCCCTATATCCAGATAAAGCATCTAGCATTCAGATCATATATACTACATAAATTCATGTTCAAATGTTTGTTCAAAAGCATGAGTTAACAATCTACGATCTTCGTCATGACAGTGGTACTAATGTTTTCTGCCTTGAATCAGGTGGCACCAATTTCAAATGATAAAGCCAATGTCCTTCAAAGTATGTTCAAGTACATGTCTGCTGTAAATATTTCATTTTATAAGAGTATTTTAAATTAATTTATTTCATTGTCAAAATATTTATGTTATTAAATGGGCTTCTTACTGAAATGTTATGATTTTTAATGGATTAACCAGAGTTGCTGGTTAACTAATTATTCTCTAAAATATCATTTTATTATGCAATGTATTTTAGATTTTTTTTAGTATGCTTTTAGTTTTTTTAGTATGCTTTTTTAGTATGCTTTTAGAATTTATATCTGAAGTTTTATTTCGTTGTGAAGATCTTCGTACATACTTTAGATAAACTCTTACTTATCTTCTCTGTTGAATTAAATTTTAGACAAAATAACGTGTTTATGTAATTAGTTCACTAGTGTAAAATAAGATTTTTTTTCTAATAAAACAGATATGTACCTTACTGTAATTTAATTATCAAAATATACAATCATCTTGCTACCATATATATATAAAATACTAGCTTGTATTATGCTTTTTAACAGACTGTATTTTAAAACTGTATTTTTTTAAAAAAGTGTTAGTACATTGTCTATATCCAAATTAGGGTATAGTAATTCAGAAACACCTGCACTTTAAATATTTTAAAACAATTTCTTTGAAACTGTGGTAGCCTGTATAGGAAATTAATACAAATCGGTTTTGTTTGCGTTGTTTATGTTATTTGGCCTGCAGGTCCATTTAAAACTTTTAACTAGATTTTCTCGGTTCGGAAAAACATGGAGATAGAACAAAATAATTCTAACCTCGCGATATGATACCTACCATGTTGTCAGGTGTCTTGGTGATAATTTTTTTGGTATACATGTATTACCAGAGCTTGGGAGCTTTTAAATCAAATCAATTTTTTTGAATTTATTGAAAAAAAAAAGTATCATTTTTTAACAAAAGTTAAGCCTTTTAGCGAAACCATTTTGAGGAAAGTAAAATTAAAAAAAAAAATGTTATTTATGAAATTTCTAAAAAATTTCACTTCTTTTGAGGCTCAACATGATATACTTTGGGAAGAAAGTATTTTTGGTAAAATACGATATCTACCATCTTGTCTGGTGTCTTAGTGCGGGAACATTTTGTAGAACTAGCCCTAATAATAATATATAAATAATCAGGTCACAAAGGTCAAAATATTCTTAACCATAACCCAAAGGTAGGGTGTGTGGCAAAGTTGTTTCTGTGGATACTGGCCTTCCTTTTTTTTGTTTTTTTGTTTATTGACTGATCCTGATTGACTGATTTTGGGATCCCTTGCAACATAACAAACTGAGACTTTACATGTAAGTTCTTGTAATAATGGAAAAAAAATCATATGGTGCTGGAAGAGCTCCTGGTTCATTTATAGCTTTTTAAATAAACTCTACAATTTTTCTGTCACGAGAACAGGTACCAGTAGGATTTTTATAAAATAATGTTTGTCAGCCACATTTGAGATAAAATAAGTCTTCTATAGGTTGGTCCAGTGATTTTGCGAATTGTTTTGTTTATCTCAAAGCAAAAAATGCAAACTTTATTTCGAATATCCTTGTGGTTTATATATGCATGAGTTATCATCCTTTAAGTACTGGTGGCAGAAAAAATCTGGATTGATAAACTGTTTAATCTCCTTTTCTAGTTGAAAAATTATCATGGTTTAATACAGTATTTATTACACAAATAAGGGAAAATACTGGACTTTCAGTGTTTTTACAAAAATGTTTTTTTTACTTGGACCGCAAATATTTTTTTCCTATGTGTTATTTTCTAAAAAAAAAGATCATTACAGTTCCAAAATAATATAACATGACTCTGGGACAAATTTTTTTTGCTTGAATTTTATCAATTTTCAGTCAATATATTATTTTCTTTTGTGATGTTTTTATTTTTTTTGAAGTCTTTTGTAACTTCATAAAGATATATATTTTTACGGTGTTTTTTTTTGTACACTGTCTAAAAGTTTGTAAATCAATTTAAAATTTAATAAAGTTAAATGATTACTTAATTAGTAATTACTCAATCAACTTATGTCAAGTTAATAATTATATCGATACTTATAGTAGGGCGGGGGAAATTTGAAAGTTTTTCTATAACAAGTTATCTCTAACTTGTTATAGAAAAACTTTTTTTAACGTTTTTTCATATAACGATGCAAGCGAAATAGAGGCGCATAAACTATCCGACGACTGAATATCGAAAAATGTCTATCCACTGTGTATGCGTATGACAAGTTGAGCCTACGACATCAGAACAAAAGATGTAGGCTTCTAACGGAAATTTAAAGAGTCATTCAGCGTTGACAAGGCATTCCATTATAACAAATGCAGGAGATTGTAGCATATTGTTAAAAACCTACGAGTTAAGGACGAAGAATTTTTATTGTTGTACGCTTTTAATACTGGACATCAACCAGGACAGCTGGACATCAGCGGGCAGAAAGCATTCGCATCTTTGTCAACTTTAATACACACTCTTGAACAAATTGCTATAGCTATGTTACTCTAACTAGGTCATGCTAATCAATCCGTATCCTTACACAGAATACAAAGGCTGGATGGGTCTTTAAAATATTGAATATCGCGGATTCAGAGGTTTTGTTTCGCTTGTTTTAATCGTTTTGGGCGCATCGTCGAAATAGCGAAAGAGTTCATAACCGAGAGACAGTCAATCCAAAACATTATTAAAACGACTGTGGAAAAAAACTCAAACAAACTTGTACTATAAACTATCAGTTTATATACAGAACGAATGGTTCATTCACTGTTCAGAAATTTCAAAGTAGGCGATATGATTATTTTTCCGAAAATAGAATTATTTGGAACTGATAAGAAAAGAACAGAATAATTGAGAACTGTTAAATATGATTGAAGCTAGGGCGGTGATGGGGAGAGTTTGACAAAAAAAATATCACAAGTAAAAGAAGCAAGAGGCAATACTTAAACTGTGACAGAGAAAAACTTTTTGCAGATATCTTGGCTGAAATTGTAAGAATATTGATTCAACAATCCAAGAGATGGATTTTTTCTCTCCGGTTATCAACCCAGACTCTAATCACGTACGGAAGCTAGAAACTAATTTATTGGCTACAGTGAAACAGGTTTGTCAACTAGCAGTGATTAAACGTCAAAAAATGAAGGTAAAAAAAAAAGGAAAAACTTTAGAGCTTTTTGAAAAATGAAAAAATACAACGATTCCATCACTCCAAAAACTGTCAATAATTTGGACTCAACGTAAAACAGCGGATCAAAGAAATTTTGTACCTACGTACAACCTACCATAGCACCTGAAATCAAACACTGACTTGTACCTACGTCTGACTATAGCGTCTATAATCAAACCAGAAAATGAACTCTCGAACAACAGAGTGATGACATGTGAATGTTTGTACATGTGATTGGTGATATTGATTATTAAAGTGGATTGAGTTTATGATTTTTAAAGGGCTTGCATAAATCATAGTTCATTCAGTTGATTTATTAGTCGGATAACAAATCATCGATCGAATATTATATTGGCTCCTCATCGTTTTTAACAGCAAAAAAACTGTATTCATGAAACGACTGCAGAATTCAATGCAGCAACTCAAAATCCTATAAAAAGAGATATTGGAGGCTATAGTTGTACTTGAAGTTTGAGGCAGCGGATATATTTTCCGCAATCTTGAAACAAAATGCACAGAATTGAATTCTGCGTCAAATCTTGCCTCAGAAAACACTCGTTAACTTGAACTTTTTGTAAAAATTTTATTATTTGCTATACCCTACTTATAGTCCTACTAAAGTACTGCAAAAATAAAAGATGATATTTGCTCACGTTTTTATTGTGGAAAAGATATTTAGATGAGTGATAAAAGAATATATGAATGAGTTTTTTTAAAATGGCAGATTTACTCAATACGTTTTGAGCAATTTCACCCTTTTGAAAAATATTGGTTCATATATGATGGCGGTCAAAAAGTAATTCCGATTGCGTATTAAAACTTTATTTGAAGATCTTTCTTAATTGATTACATTAAAATAATTGACTTACTTTTAAGTCAACATACTGTTTATAAAATACCTACTCTATTTATACATAATGTTAGGATAAATAATTTAATACATTTGATGGTTAAAATACATCTTTTATTAATAATCACCTAATATCTGCTTCTTTTTAATCGTAACAGAATGCGGAACACATTATTTGCGTATGGCGTTAAAATAAAGTAGTGACAATAACTTATTATCATTCTACCCCTATTTCAACTCTAAAAACAAGAGAAGAAGTGGTGATCTTATATAGAGATTAGGAATAGTGAGTGTATCTAATAGGGTGCATACGGGAAGATTGAGGCGGTTTTAAGGTGCAGATGATCATGTATGAGCGTCCAGATTTAAGAGTTTCAGGATAAAAAATTAGAAGCTGAAACTTGGAGATGGTGTGTTAAAAACAAATAAATGATTTTCGGATGAATCATAAATATATAAACATCTGATCTGTTAAAATCTGTTAAATATATATATTAATTTATATATATATATATATATATATATATATATATATATATATATATATATATATATATATATATATATATATATATATATTTATATATATAGATATATATGTATATGTATATATATAAATATATATTATTAAATATATATATATTAATTTTTATATATAGATATATATAGATATATATTATTATTAAATATATATATTAATTTATATATATATATATATATATATATGTATATATATATATATATATATATATATATATATATATATATATATATATATATATATATATATATTATATATATATAATATGCGCCAATTCCTATTTGTTGGTCAATGAATGAAGATTTAATTACGCCAAACCCTATTTGTCAGTCGATGTATGCATTTTAAAATGTGAATTAAGTTTGAATTTAAACTTAATTCACATTTTAAGATGTATACATTGACTGACAAAAAGGGACTGGCGTAAATAAAGGTACAAATAAAGGTACATACATCGACTGATGTATGTATGTATATATACATCGACCCGGTTTTTATTGTCGTCAAAATTTAAACATTAATGTTTAAATTTAAACCTAAAACAACCTAAACAGTAATTATCCTATAAAACTTAATTTTTTCTCATATAAAATTTTGAAATTACCAAAGCAACTGAAAATCTCCGTATAGAATTGTCTACTAAGTACGATGCGATTATACGCACACTCATGAATAGGCTCAATATTGCTAAAGAACGGATTACCAAACTGAATCTAGAACTTCATACTCTCAAAACAACTCTATCACCTACCGCAGCTGTACCCACCACTCTTTGGAACGTTGTAGTCGCCAAGGGGTTAAAATCAACACCAAAAGACCAAGAACAAATGAATATAATCAACACAATAGCCCTCGAATCAAAACAACGAGAAAATAGAGCTAAGAACAAAATTATACGTGGTGCCCTAAAATCTCCCAGTACCGAACCATCAATTGCAAAAGCTCAGGACAGATCTGAAGAAGAAAAAATATTTTCATTATTGAGGACAGAAAAGTCTTTAATTGTAAATCATTTCCGCCTTAAACCCAATGTAAGGACTTTAGAACTACGCACTCCAATAGTAGTAACCCTTACGAATGAGTCAGCTAGAAACAGAGTTCTTAAACAAGCCTCCACCTTTTTTAGCGTAACCAACAACAGAATAAATCGCAGTTCGCTATTCATCAATCCTTACATAACTTTAAATGAACACAACCTGGCTTACCGCCTAAGAACCGAATGCAAGAAACGTAACGCCGCTCATAGTCCAATCGAAATAACAATCAATGTTATTCGAGGTAACACAATAAAAGAAATAACTAGACATCATTAGCCACTAATGTCAATCAAAAACCAACCAGCAACACCTCCAACAACACATTTATCAATCCGGAATGTTCCAATAAAACGTTCCATCCCACCTATACAAATCATTATTAAAACTTTGAAACATAATTCTACGGAAGAAAATGTAAACAGACAACTAAATATAATCATTAATTGTGCTTACTTCAATGCAAGATCACATCGTTTACGTAATCTTCTCCGAAACGGTAATCTCGATGTTATTCTCATCACGGAAGCCTGGCTTAACAAAAAAACTTCAAACTCACTACTGTAAAATGGAAATGATTTCCAAATATTTCGACGTGATTGTAATGGCAATGGTGGTGGCTCACTCATACTAGTGCGAAGTAACATCCATTCTGTACAAATTAAATTTTGATGTTCCTAAAGAACTTGTATATACTGAAATTACTTGTGTAGACGTATGTGTATCCTCTAATCTCGAAAAGTTACGCATTTTCATGCATTTACCACTCCCCGTGTCCGGCTTCGTATTTTTTAAAAACAAAGTCTTACGTAAGATGCCATATAAAATTTCATCAACTTGTAATCACACTTGTATAGTATCAGCCGATTTTAATCTACCACTCATTGATTGGTCAATACCAATTAGCTTAGGCAATTCTTTTCACGACTTGTTCATAGAAACTTGTAAGGTGAACGCCCTAACCCAGCTGGTATCAAACAGTACCCAATTGAACAACATTTTGGGTCTAATATTAACCAATGATAAAATCAATGTATATAACGTATTAACTACAGCCCCTTTCACCAGTATCTGCGACCATTGTACCATTCTCTTTATTTGCAATTTGGGAACCTTAATTAGCAGTAAAAAACCATCAATTCCAATTTCATATAACTTTTATAAGGCCAACTATAATAATATCAACAAAGAATTAATTAATGTAAACTGGTACAAATTAGCTGTGCAACATCATAATGTTGAATCATTCTGGCACGCTATATGTGACATTTTGAACTCAAGCATTTTGTCGCAAGTACCAGCACTCCATAAAAAAAAGATACAGTATTCGAACTTGTACAATTCGAAATTTGGCATCTAAAAAACGTATTTATACCGAAAATACAAAAGAAATTTTAATTTAAATATTTTTATCAAATACAAGAATTGCTCACATCTATACGATGCCGAAATACTAAAAAATGCTATTAACACGGAGAAAGATATTGTCAATAAAGAAAATATCAACAAATTTTACTCTTTTTATCAGTTCAAAATCCAAGCGACATCATTCTGTTGCACCACTTGTAAGTTCTCATGGTTCCCTTTGTTTAGACGATTGTAAAAAAAACGCGTATTTTGAACGAATTTTTTGCCTCTGTCTTCATCACTGACAACGGTGTTAGTCCTCCATTAGATTTGCGACCCCGTCACAACTCTTTAAGTAACTAATTATTTCCATATGATTCTGTTGTTTCATTACTGCAAAAACTCCCAGCAAAGTTTTCCAAATCTCGGATATTATCTAAATATTGGAGGGTAACCGGTTGGTTACCCTCCAGTATTTTTAAAATCAATTGCAACTACGATTGCCATTCCTCTTTCTATTTTGTTCAAAATCTCAAAGACCTCTAATACTGTACCTAAAGTTTGGAAGTCAGCAATAATTTGTCCAATATTTAAAAAAAGACAACCCTTCTCTACCAACCAACTACAGACCTATTTCAATGGCCTGTATCGTTTGCAAAATTATGGAATCAATCATTGCAAAAACCATAAAAATCTGTTAGAAAATAACTTTTTCTTTTTGGAAATAATCTTTTTCTCAACATCAATTCGGTTTTATAAATCGCAGATCCACATGGTCACAAATGCTGGCAACTTTAAACGACTGGACCACTGCTGTAAATAACAAAAAAACAGTTGACATCATCTATATTGATTTTGAAAAAGCTTTTGACTCGGTAACTCATCCTAAACTAATGTTCAAATTGCAACACTGTGGAATTTAAAACGAGCTAATTAAATGAATTAAAAACTTTGTCACTAATCGCTTTCAATGTGTGTGTGTTTGTACCTCATATTCTGAAAACATTCCAGTTAAGAGTGTTATACCACAAGGAACTGTACTAGGACTTATATTGTTCTTAATATTTATTAACGACATAGTTTATTGCACTGGTGGAGATTGTGGCATAAAGCTGTTTGCAGATGGTATTAACTTGTATCAATCGAGAAATGATTACAACAAAATTGATCTTGTAAACACTTTAAAAAAAATATTGGCATGGTCCAATGATTGGCAACTAAAAATAGAAACCAAAAAATGTTTTCATTTATGCTATGGAAGATATAATATACCCACTCATCCTGATTCATTGAACTCCATTATCAATATTGAAACTGTTTATTCAATTCAGGATATTGGAATCACCATGTCCTTTGATCTAGTATTTTAAGCATAGCATACTCTCGCATTTCCTTACTTTTGAAATCCTTCATCTCTAACAATTTTCAATTTTTGTCAAAAGCTTACATTGTTTATGTGCGACCTGTTTTAGAACCTTGTACTCCAGTCTAGAGCCCTCTTCTTTTAAAAGATATAATTTGCATAGAAAAAGTTCAAAAATATTTTACCAGAATTGTTTGCAAAAGGTACTTATCAAGGCTTATTGTTTTCCAAATAGAATCTCTTGAGTATCGCAGAATTAAATTTGATTTTGAGTGACTTATCAAATTGTACATAATCTCGTTGATTTACCATTTTCAGATATTTTTACTTTTTTCAAAACGAAATATTTTACTAGAAGTCATTCACAAAAATTTACTCCACGTAATAAATACATTAATGATACTAGAAGATTTTTTTTACAACGAAAGAACCATTAATGGATGGAACTCACTTCCTGACCACATAGTGAACTCGCCCTCACTGCTAGCATTCAAATCGAATTTTAAAAAATATGATTTAAATTGTCACGCAGTCTACTAACTTGATTTTTTCACATTTACTCATATTGAATTTTGTTTTTTTGTTTTTTTGGTGTTACATAAGAGTAATTTATTAATTATTTGTCTCACCATTTTGTATTCTGTGTATTTTTCAAATGCAAATAAATAAATAAAAAGATAGTTTCTTAAATTTTTGAGAACCGGAATGTTTTCCGGTACATCCGATCCGGCCGGAATTATAATATTTCAGGACGGAATGCCGGAATTTATTTTTTACTTTTTTTATTTAAGACATGTACAGACTGTGTAAATTAGAGTGTAAATACAGACTGTGTAAATTAGAGTGTAAATTAAGACATACACAGACTGTGTAAATTAAATCAAAAAATCATTATCCTACAGGACAACATAGAACTATGCGTAAACTTAGGTAAAAAATACAAAATTCATAACAAATACAATGTAATTTTAGCTAAAGCTACAGTTTAGCGCTCTAAAATAATTTTATTTTTTCGCACGTTACGTTCTCGTTAGTGGAGAGTTGTATTGTTTTTATTTAAACATTAGAAATTTTAATTGAAATAATAAAAGAAAAAAGATTGCTGCCTTATGCCAAATCCTCAGTCAATGTAGCAGCACTTCCTTGTAGAAGCAGGTTATAAGATAGTCGATAATATTAATAAGTCACCACTTTGAGCAAGTCTCCACACAAAGCGCATCAAGCGAAAATATAAAATTAATTTAGACAGCATATCTTAAGCTTTGCCTAATTTTATTTGCAGTAATTAGGTAAAGAATTCGAAAAGTTTATCAACATTGTGGTGCAGAAAGAGTTGATATTCAGTTTTGGGCAATAAACAAGCTCTCTTTTCCACAAAAATGTTATCAGCCTTTGACAATAGTCTCATTTTTAATGTCTCTTAACTTTTAAATAGTTAAAAAGTATACAATACCTAATTACAGTAAATATTTCATATATGTATGCATATATATATATTATATATATATATATATATATATATATATATATATATATATATATATATATATATATATATATAAATATATATATATATATATATATATATAAATATATATATATATATATATATATAAATATATATATATATATATATATATATATATATATATATATATATATATATATATATATATATATATATATATATATACATGGCCTACTTAAATACACAGCCTTCTATTCTGCTTAAACCGGAAAAAAATAGAAGGCCAGTTAAAAAAGCGCTCATTTTGTCGGATGGACAATCTTTCTCAAAATATTTTAATTATTGAGCTATAAATTTCAAGTAAGTAAATCTGGCACAGGATAAAAAATTTTGCGTTGGCTTAATCGAAGTATATACTATACTTCACTAAACTTTGTAAAATTTAAGGCTTTTTTTTAGGTTTCTTTTCAGTAATAAATAGTAATCATGAATAATAAATGTCTTTATTGAAAACAACACAACATTTATTAACCTTCATAATTATATATTACTTAAATGATTATAGAAAGACATGGGTTATATTTGTCAGTAGAATTTTTAAAATATTCAAGGACTGTACAAGAAATAAGAATACACAAATTCTCAAAAACAAAGCTTTAAAAGTATTTTAATTTTTTTACACAAGCTGTTTAAAAATGTGAAACAAAAAATTCTTATTTTTTTCTCTCTTTTTTTAACGGCAACAATGTTATCTGCAACAATGGAATTACTGACTCTCTATCTGATGTTATTAAAATAAATATTTGAAATAACAGTGTGTATAATTTCTTTTCCACAATTTTAGTGATTTAAACATAAAAATGGTTCGTATATTTCTCTACTGCCAAGAACTAACTTTGCTGCTTTACGGTGTTGCATTTGAGATCAATAATTAACATCAAACACATGATCTAACATAGCAAAACTATCACAGACATGTTCTAAAATGGCTAGTGATGGAGTTGCTAGCCCACCTCTGGACAATTTGTTTAAATAACTATATTCATTCGACTCCTGTTGACAACGTTGACTACAAAGCAACTTGCAACATATTTTAAACTTCTTAATCAGTTTTTTGGCAATAAAACCAGCAATATAAGTAGCAACTTCACGCGAATCATCTGATAAAATCACACAGTCATAATCTCTTTCTTTGATCTGATCCATCAAGAATGTAGCATGTTGTGTATCTTGAACATTATTAATACCATTTTCAAATATTTTAATTCCTTCCTTTATTAAACTTTTTATTTGGATTATCTTCTCACTATAGATAACATCTTTCAAACTGACAAGAAACCTGCCACCACTCATTTGGCGGTATTGTCCAAACCTTCTTTCTAACGAATCACTTTGAAAACGAGCAGTCAATATAAATTTATAATTATGTTCCAATAGATCTTCTATTAAAGAAGCTTGACATAATAAAGTTCTTTGTAGTGCTAATGATGTTTGAGGAGATAATGTATATTTCTCAAAATTTGGGATTTTGGTGTTTTTCCATTTATTTAACCATTCAGCGAAAGCTCGAAAAAACTCAGGTTTTTTATCATTAATAATAGCAGCATTTCCAAGACAGTTATTAGAAAACTGATTTTTCGAATTTGTAATTGTCCACCATTTATTAAAAAGAGTTAGGAAAGATGTAATATCTAAACGGTTGGGAAAATATGATTTTATTGCTACAGCTGTACTTTCATGGAAGATACCTAAAGCAACAGTGACATTTTGCTTGTAGTTTCCAGGATGGACAACTTGCTATTTATTTTTGGTGCTTTTTTCAAACTTGGATCCAACAGGCTGTCCTTTTCTAATAAATCATGAAATATTTTCCATGATATTTCTCCTGGTTGAACGTGAATTTCATCTTTAAAAGCTGAAAAATGAAATTCTGGAAAAATAAACCTTTTTTTATTTAGTAAGTTGCTTCGAATGTTTTTAGTCAGATGCACTGTGTCAAGTAATAGGTAAACTTTTTGTGATTGTACATTAATAAACAAATCATCAGGTTTTTTACCATGTGCATCAAGCAATTTTGTAAAAGAGGAAACATTTGAAGCATGATTATCACAAACAACACCTCGAACATTAAAACTGTATTTTATTAAAGATTAAATCAAGCCGAGAATTTCAGTTTTCAACCAATCACTGTATATTTTTATAATTGGAATGGCTTTGATGACACAAGAGGTATTTTCTTTTAAACCAACTGCCATGAAAGAAACGATGCTTTTATAACATTCATTTTCTTCACTAATCCCAATTACATCTTCACCAGAATATTCTGCACATTTTTGCAAATACATTTCATCAAAAATTATTATAAGATCATTTGATAAGCTCCCATTATCATGTAACAACTTCAAAATTTTAATAGAATCAATTTCACCTGCTTTAAGCTTGCCTAACAGTGATATAGATGGAAGAGAAAATTCCTTCAGCAGTAAATGATAAGTTTGCAATGATGTGTAACGCAACAGCAAGGCAAATTGAAGCATATTTGAAGAATAAATTTGATTTTTTTTTATTTGGTGATTTATAAGTTCTTCAAGAATGGAAGACAACTTTTTTTTTTCAATGCTAAAATGTGAATCAAAGTTTTCCAGCATACTCCTTCTCTTTAACATACATTGATGGGTTACTCTGAGCCAAGGTGGCAAAGAAACTGGAAGGTTTTTATAAAAAAGTTTGACATGAAGATTTTTGTCAATACGAATACATTCAGCAACTTCAGGTATGTGTAGTTCATTTTGAATAATTTTATGGAACATGAAACAATCATCGAATTTGGAAAATGAACATCTTGTTGGTGAATCAGCAACTGTAAGAGAATTAAGATATTCAATAATATCATTTGATAAAAACTTCTCATATTCATCTTTTTAAAAAATTCTTTTAGTTGGTGATTTTCTTGGTACAAACATAGCTGGAAGTGAAGCTGTTGCAATGCTGGCCAGGTATATTGTAGGAACAACTATGCAACAGTTATACTTTCCTTAAGTTTTTAGACCTATGATTTTATCATAAAAACAAGGGCGAAGAAGGAAAGGTGGGGGGGGGCGGGCAAGGAAAAGATAGAGATGTATTATATTATATTATATTATATTATATTATATATATATATATATATATATATATATATATATATATATATATATATATATATATATATATGTATGTATATATATATATATGTATGTATATATATATATATATATATATATATATATATATATATATATATATATATATAAATATATATATATATATATATGTACATATATATATATATATATATATATATATATATATATATATATATATATATATATATATATATATATATATATATACATACACACACATACATACATATATAAGTTAAATAGCTAACTAGTTAGCTATATAAACTCTATAACTATTTAAACTCTCAAACATGATTATTAGCAAAAGAGAAAGGTTCACAGAAGTTCGTGCAACATTATTATCGTTTTGATTTCCTTTTCAATTTCACAACAATATACGAACTTGTCAAAAATAATCAAAACATTTAACAAAATAATTTTATGCAACGCTAACAAAGATATATTTGAAAAAATTATATAAAAATAAACTACTCACACAATTTTGTAGAACTTATTATAAGCTAAATTATTTAAAACGCGTATTAAAGGGGGTTAATTTATTTCGGCGGGGGCTGTAAATATTTAAGCCCCTGTTAATCCATTTTGCCATACTTTAAAATAATTTAACTCCCGGTTATAGTTTATTTCGAAATAGATTAACCGGGGAGTTAAAATGTTTTAACCGGAAGTTAACTTCACGGGGAGTTAATCCATTTTGCGTTACCGGCTCAAGCCCAATAAGTGATATTGGTCAGAAAGAAGGCGTAAACTTCCTAGTTAAATGGTCTTACGCGGTGCTCTATGCTAGGACTGTAAGGACTTCTGGGAGCACCTTAAAAGCCACAAAATAAGAAAAAATCATGATGAAAATAATTATTATTTTAGACTTTAATGCATAACAATTAAAACTTTTTTGATTAAAAATGAAGAAAGTGATCTTTCGCACGATTTTTTGATAATCTGCCGAAGTTACAAGGTTGTTTTTAACTGCTGGAGAAATTTTTTCAAATGAAAGAAACAGACTTTTGCCAGAAAACATGAAAAAATATGTATTTCGCAGAGAAAATACTTCAATTACTACCTTTAATTATTGAAATGTCTTGACATATTAAAGTTTTTATCAAACTATGTTACATGGTGATTGGCTAGATATATGTAAAATAGTTTTTTTTTGCTTTAATTCGGTGATCATAAAAGGTTCAGGGATTTTAAACATTCATTTTCAAATTTCGGCCGAAATTTCGGTATCGGTTTCGGCCGAAATTTCGGTTTCGGTTTAGGCTACGGCTTCACTGAACCGAAATTTCGATACTTTCGGTTTCGGCTCAAATTTCGGTTTCGGTCCATCACTAGTTGTAAGTGCCTTAAAAGTATAATTTTTTGAGTCTATTATCAAACTTTTTATCATACCTTAAAGTTTGGAATCAGACTTTTAAGTATGGAATAAAAGTTTTATATTTATAAGATATAAAACTTTTGTTGCAAACTTAAAAGATTTAATATGGTGAGTAATGTTCGTTATAGTTTTAAGTTTATATCAAGTACAATGAAAAATAAAAAAATTACTATATCCATATTAAACAAATGCTTTTTTTTATCCACAAAAAACTTTTTAAATGCCATACATGTGTTATCATGCCTTACTATGCTTATTATTAAAATATATTATTCAAGATTTATTTTGTTGTTTTAACTGATAAATGGAACATGAGAGAGAAAGGAAAAAAAGAACACTTATTACTAAGTATATTGTAAGAACCATAAGAAAGTCAATTTTAAAAGAAATGAAGTTAAAAGAAATAGCGGAAGAAGTTGACATTGGTTTCTGCAACACGTTCTATTTCTGATAAAATCAGCAAAGAACTTAGTTATGATGAAATCACATCAGTAAAAAAAGGAAGGCGCATCTCTTATGACGAGACGCTTAAATCTGAAATTCGATTGTTAATTGAGCATGATCCATCTCATACTTTAGCATCATTGAGAAACATTCTTATTGAAAGGAATATTAATGTATCTATACCAACAATATCTAAGTATTTGAAGTCGATGGAGTTCACTAGAAAACGACTTACATTAGTACCAAAAGAAAGAAACTCGCCGCAAAACGTTGATTTAAGACAAAGTTATTGCAGGACTAATAATTCGATTCCTGACAATAACTTAGTATTTCTAGATGAAACAGGCTTTAACTTACATACTTCTAAGCAATATGGCTATTCTATAAAGAATACAAAATGTTTTGTTACAGTGCCAGCAAATCGTGAAAAAAATGTAAGTCTAATGGCCGCTATTACAGTTAATGATATTTAAGACTTTAAGATAGTGGATGGTGCCTATAATGGCGATATTTTTTGTGATTTTATAACCAATAATTTAAGACCGTATTTCCAAACAAATCCCCATTTTGTACTAGTAATTGGATAATTGTGCATTTCATCGTCGAAGAGATGTAATCAATTTGCTCGGCCAATCCAATGTTTCAGTTTACTTTTTGCCCCCTTATTCACCGCAATTGAACCCTATTCGAGGAATACTTTAGTTGTCTTAAAGCTAATTATACTTTTATAAGGCCATTTCTAAAAACCAGCAATGAAGTTAAGGCTACTTTAAATTGGCTTATACCGACAATTGGCATTAATTTTTGTGGTTGGTATTGTAATATGAGAAGATGGGTTTTGAAAGGCATAGCAAGGCAAGAGTTTTATTAAAGTGGATACTTTGTTATTTATATTATATCTTTAAATATAATGAGTTTTAGTTATATTTAAAAAATACACTTTATTATTTAGAAATTTATGAATAACTTTATACATCATAAATGCACTCTTAAATAACTAAAATGTTTTATATTTTCTTAAAAAATGTTTTATATTTTCTTAAAAAATGTTTTATATTTTCTTAAAAAATGTTTTATATTTTCTTAAAAAATGTTTTATATTTTCTTAAAAAATGTTTTATATTTTCTTATAAAATGTTTTATATTTTCTTAAAAAATGTTTTATATTTTCTTAAAAAATGTTTTATATTTTCTTAAAAAATGTTTTATATTTTCTTTAAAAATGTTTAATATTTCGCATAAACCCTGTAAAATGGGTAATATGTATGTACATACGTCATTATATAGTTACTATTATGAACATGCAACCACAAATTGCGTTACATTGTCAGATTACGAAGGATAATTGTTATACATTTTGATAAGTTTTGTATGTATAAAATAAATACGTATGTAAATTAAAAATGCTCGTACGTGTTTTTTCTAAATCAAATTTTTTTATGCGGTCCATATCTAACCCGCATAAAAAAAAATGTTTTTAATCTTGTTTCGAAAACTATTTTTTGTAGGTACTTCTGAAGTTTTATGTGATTTTTTTTAATACGTTTTTCTTTTCTTTTTTTTCCCACCTACCTTGCCTAATCTAATTTGGTGAATCACTTTGTAGTTTGGTAAATGGTAATTATAGTTGTTCACCATATTTTTGTCATCACACCGTATCTCTCTGAGATAAATAATTTGAAAATGAATATTAATTTTATATATAAATTGTTTTAAAGATTCAAAATTTTTTTTGAAGACTTCTAATATCATTTATTATTATTAATAATATTTATTTAAATATTACCATGAAGGATCGAGAACGAGTCGTTATTCATTCCATTAATGATATTTTTTGAATTTACATATAATATAATTGGGTAATGTTTTTTATCTAATCATTATGATTTTAAAAGTTAATATCAGGATCAGAATCTTATTTTTAAAGTGTTTATTTTTTATTTAGTAATGAATTAAATTTAAGTAAGAGTAGTATAACAAAAAAAAAGTTATAAAAATAAAAAAATATTATAAATATAAAAAATAAAAATAAAAAATAAAAACATTAATCAAAATTTTTATTTCTAAATTCTTTGACAATTAACTTATAGTAAATGAGAATAGAAGAATATTTACCTTTAATTCTATGACTTTTACTTTCTTCAGAAAGTTTTTTTTCTGACTTAATGTTATATTTCTGCAAGAAAACTACAAGCTAACCGAGCCATGGATTTAAGTATGCAATTATTCGATATGTTTGAAACGTATGATGGAACTTTAAATGCTGCGGTATGGATGCAAAGAACTAAAGTAATAGCTAAAATGCTGAACAAAAAGCTGGAGCGACTTTTTCCAATTCTTCTTAGAAAAACTGCGTATTCGGTTTATTACGCTTTACCATTGAAAATAAGCAAGATGCAATGGAAGTCGAACAATTGCTGCTAGCAGCATTCTCATTGGATGTTAACAGTGCATATGAACTTTTCACAAAACGAAATTTACATGGTAGAGAAGAGTCGACGTTTTTTTTGGCTGATTTGAAACGAGTGGCGTATCGTGCGATATTGTCCCGATTATTAGTATGTTACCCAAAGTAAAAGCTGCTGTGAACCGCGTGAAGAAAGATGACAGTAATGCTATTGGCGCTGTGTCTCAACATCAAACTACAGCTACAAAAAATCCTTTTGCGTGTTACAAGTGCCAAGGGTTACATCACATTGCGAAGGAACTGTTTATTTGCCAAGAACTTGTCTCAGAAGTTTTCTCTTCTTAGTATTCTCGCAGAAATATAACATTAAGTCAAGATATTTTTTTTCTTTATTCAATGAAAACTTGTTTCTTACAAAATTATAATCATAATTTATACTAAATCACATACCTCAAATATTGCCAATACAACCCACATGAACATATTTACAATTTCACATTAACCATATAAACACATTAGCAATTATATACAAAACCGTACAAACATATTAACATCAATTATCAAATATATACTTTAATTACAAACCATTTGACGTCACAGAACACTGTAACATTTAACTTAATACAATTACATTCCTCCTTGACCCTTAAGGGTCATATAAACAGTAATCAATAAATTTTTTCGGCATGCATCGCTCTCGAGCACTTCTTTGTAAAGGCATGTCTATTTCTTGGAGACTTTCTTCGACCTCGATGTCCACTTCGTTCACATCAGCAATTCCTTCAAAATGGTCCTCATTGTTTTCAACAACTTCTTTGTAATTATTGTCCATACTTTTTCCATTTCCGGAATGAAGCATAAAGGCTGAACTTCTTATCGAAATCTAATATGTTTCACGTTGCGCGGAACCCCATTCACTTCAACAACTTGTTCCAACACATCTTTATCACTGTCGCTGGCTTCTACTTGGAAGAAATGCACTTTGGATTGGGTGATTTTAACCAAACTTTATCACCTGTTCCAAATATTTTGTTGGTGCCATTTATTGTCAGAAGATTTCTTTTTCTTAATCCCTTGATACCAATTTCGAAATGCCGAATATCGTTTTCAATCGATAGGGTTCCTAAACTCAAAACTCTATCCTGCAACATTGTTGACAGCAGATAGGTTTTTATTAGTTTCATTTTGGAAAAGCTTCTTACTCCACTTGCTACAGTGACAGGTATTGCTAGCAAAATTTGCATTGGAATCCATGTTTGTGGATACAAATCTTGCATTTTATGCTTTTTATAAAATTTAAAACAATAATAGGAGTAGTTTTATCTTTGACCATTTCAGAAAGAAAAGGTTTAATGCTGATCAGTTCATCGCAAAGGAGAATACCAATAATGTCCGATTTTAGAATTACAGTAAGTTTACATTGAAGAGCTAAATATGATTTTAGAATTTCTTCTGTTTTTTGCAAACTATCGACATTATACAAAATCCCCAAACTTCTGAATAATTCTACAACTGTATAAATCTTTCTCTCATTGAAGTTAGAGATGTGTCTAAAAGAGGATTGAAGAAATCGATTTCTAATTTTTTTTCAGAAGAAAATAAATAAATCCCATCTTAGGCTGGTTTGTCAAAATGACGTTCCACTCCTATTACTCTTTAAAGTGGTTTAAAAACAGGCTCCACTTGTAATTCTAGGGCCAAATCCTTTGCTTTTATAATTGCTTATTTTCGGTAGTTTTCTAAAAATAAACAACAGCTTTTTCACTATTTTTGCTCATTAAGTGATGTCATGTCTTTCTCTTGAAGAGTTTTACTAACAATATTGACTTGAAAAAAAACGTCATACTAGACAAAGAGACAAGAAAGCTAAAAACTTCTAAGATATGAGTAGAAAAGTTTAGGTTACTTTATATTTTTTGACTTGGTATGGTGATAATAGAAAGCAGTGTAGTTTGCGTAATCTTTTACGCAATAATTAGCGGCTCTCTTCTAACAAAACACTATTCAATTTTTTGTGTTGTTAAAATATTATCATTACACTTAAAAGAATATGAAGCGCGAAATTTTGATGTTGAAAAATAGATATTTATTTTTTCATAAAGAAAAATTTATTAGCTAGACATCCGTTTCACTTTTGATCGGAAAAAAAATGCATTAAAACTTTTAATTTTAACTTCATTTAAAGATACCATTTTCGTGTAATACGAGCAAGCTCAAAATGCTGAGTGTTTTCATTGAAACTACCAAGTTTAAAGTCCTAAAATTTGCGGTGGTTTTATTTGCTTTTTGAATAAAAGAATAATATAGTAAAAACTTTTTGTTTTTGAGTTAAACAAAGTAGTATTGTTTCAATAAAAATCGGCCTAAAATTTAATCTTTTAACAATAAGATTTGTTAATAACGAACCATTATTTTCCACAAATTAGTTCTAATTGACAGATTAGTATTTCTTTACTAAACTAATGTTATTTTTTTGAGCTAATTTAAAGTGCTTGTATTACCATATTACCCAAGAGCACTTCTGCTACTTTTTTAAAACCACTGTGTTTTGAAAAAAATTCGCGTGCCCAAATATCTAAATGGATAATAAATAGTGATCTAAAAATTATTTATTCGAAAAAATTTTAAATCTAGCATAATTATTCTTGATAATATTCCGATATTCGCTTGAGGTGCTTATAATAACACTCATCTACTCTAGAGAAAAAATTACATTAAAAATATAATCGTCATGACTTCTAAAAGATCATTAGATCTTTTCACGAAGCCCATTATAATATAGAATATAATAAAAGATAATCAAAATAAATAATAAAAAAAAATCAACATAAACTATATATATCTGAACATATAAAATCTAACATACATTTGAAATAAATATATGAAACAAAAAAACTAGAAATAAAAAAAAATATAATTTCTGTTTGAGAGATAACATTTTTAAACTTCCCTTTAAAAGAGTAAAAGGTCCGTTTCAAAGAAAAATCAATGCTAGGCAAAATCTATTTTATTCCATAAAAAAGGACCACGATAAGAAATAAAAAGCTATTTAAAATACATTTGGCAGAAAGATTTCAGGGAGTTTTTTACATTAATTTTGAAGGCTCTATTTGAATCAGTAATTTTTTTTTAAAGTTTTTTTTTTGCTTTTTAATTGCACATTATAGTTGAATACACATTTCTAGTGTTTTTAAATAGAATTCTATAACTACCTGGTTTTACAAGGAAACTAAGTAATTCTGGGCACAAGACTAAAAAGTGCAAAATGTTTTCTATTAAAAAATTCGAGTTTAGAGGAAACTAAATTATCATTGCATTTAGTACTAAAGAACAAACAAGTACTTAAGTAACAAACAAGATTATATAAAAGTACATATAAAAAAAGTATTTCCTCTATGATCGAAAAAAAAAAATTCTCTAACCTACCAAAATAAAATTTAACATCGTATATTTAAACGAAGTAGGTTGACCCTAGGTACAAAGTGGCGTTTTAAATAAAGCATCACTATATCGTTTTTAACGATATAGTGATGCTTTAATTAAAACAATTTCTAAAGGTATTTTTTTTTGCTAGCGATGATTTAAAGCTAATCTATAGATTAACGTGCGTGAAAATGTTTAAACCTTTCCCCAACTTATAAGTTTGGAAAGATTTGAACATTTTCACGACATTTTAGAAACATTACAATTTCATTCCTTGATCATTGTTTTGACTTTTCAAGAAAATAAGTCGTTAAACTTAAGTGCTTTTTTTTTTTTTCAAATAAAAAGTTTAAAAAAGTTCAAAGCATTCTCCCATATTCTAACGGATATCAAAATCTTTTAAAATAAAAAAAATTAATTTGCATCTAAGTTAAAAGGTAATAAATTTTAGTTTTAATAAACTATATATTTTGTTAAGCAATAAGTTGTGTAAATAACAACTATACGACAAAAATTCCATGATTCTATTATTTATTTCCATGAGAAAATTGATAGTATCGAAAACATGTGCCGCTTTTTTTTATTTTTTGTATGAAAATTAATGCAGTAACAAATATTATTTAATTAGATAATATGTTAATTAGTTGGTTAATAGAGTTTCATTAAAAAGATTACAACATTGTCATAGAGTATTAAAGACAACAACAAAAAATAATATATACTATATCAATTTATCTTTATTTAAACGTAAGTTTGAACATATTTTTAAAATTTTCATAAAAAAAATGTTTATTGCATTTTTTTCTGAATTTCTAAAAAATAAACTTTGTAAACACTCTTTAATTCTCACTCTCTAAATTGAGTAGGAATAACGGAGGGATGTAGGGAGTTGGGATGAGGTAAAAATGATGATGATTCCCATAGTTTTTTTTTTTTAATTTGTTTTTTTATAAATTGTTTGGTCATTATGATGTAAAACATGTTTTAAAATGTCTGCTGGTACCCTTTGAATGTGTTCTATATAACAATATAATACTGAATTTAAAAAAAATTTTCAATAAAAAATACTTTGAGAAGTTGCTACGGACCCTCGAAAATAAATCGGTGCCTAATATTATCAGAAAAAAGTTTTTCAAAAGTATGTCATGTTGGGTCCTCAAATGAAGCAAAATAATATAAAATTTTCAAAAAAAAAGAATAATTTTATAATTAAATCATTATTTTAAGATTTTAGTGAGCAGAATATGACTTTTTTAACTAAAAACGAAAAATAGGGATTTTAACAAGATTTTTTAATTATAACTTTTTTTATCCATGTTTTTTCATAAAATGATGATTATTTTTAAAATTTTAATATAATTTTGCTTTGTTTGAGACCAAACACTGTATACTTTTAAAATGCTTTCTTTTTTATAATTTTTGGGACCTATTTAATGTTCAAGGGTCGGTAGGTAACCTTGTTAACAAAACCAAAAGTAGCAAGGACAAGACCAAGGTCAAAGCCAAGACCAAGGACAAGACCAAATCCAAAAGTTTCAAGGCCGTGAACAAGGCCAAGGACAAAAGTTTCAAAACCAAGGCCAGGAATAAGAGTTTCAAGGCCAAAGCATACGCAAACATTTCTAAGACCAAAGACTTTTGGTCTTATGTTAAGGCCAATTATTAACAAAAACTCTAGGTAGCAAGTGCTGTGACAATAAAGCCACATGTTGTGAAATTAGACCAAGGTTGTGCTCAGAACTCAACCAAGTCAATAAGAAAATGTACTTGTAGATATATTTGAAAGCCGAAAATAAAAATACATAAAAATAAAGAATTAAAACTTTTAGTTCTTTAATTTTGTGTATTTTTGTGCTTAATGCTAACAACTAATATTACCATCTTTTAATAAAAGTTACGTTGTTATTAGTTGTTAGCATTAACTATAAGTCATAACCATTAACTATAACTATATAGCCTATAAGTCTTTGTTCCAATTAAGAAACATTAAAGTTTAAATCAACAAATCAGACATACGAGCTCTATAAGGCACATTATCAATCCACCCTGACAAAAGATACGCTCGACAGGAGCTGACGTTGCAGAGACACAGAAATTATTGCCAAACATAGATTTCTACTTTTTGAACATTGTTTGTGTACAGTTTTTTTAACGAAAAATCTTTTTGATTAAATTCTTGCGATTGATTCGTTCTTGTTTGTAAAACATGATTTTTTCTATTATTTGCAAAAAAGCATTTTATTTTTATTGGTAAAGGGCTTTTGAATCTGTGGTGTGGCACTATTTTTAGTACATGTCAAAGTGGTTTTTGGTATTGTTTTCGTGACCTAACCATCAAATTAAACTATTGGTTATTGGTTCATAAATGGGTTTTATAAATAAAATTATCAAATAAAACTATAAAATATACATTTCTAATAACTTTTTTTAAACAGATTTAGATAAGTTGAAAAAAAAACAGTATAAATAAAAAAATATAACAGATATAATCAATTCTCCTTAATTAATCATGTCATTGAATATTGCTTTAAAATGGCTAGTCAAAAATGGCAATTTACTGTGACATAAAACACAAAATTAAGTTCTGAAAGCATTCAAACTCTTGTAAGCAAAATCAACTGTAGTACAATTTTTTAAAAAAAAAACACGAAAGAAAGATCTAAATTCTTAAATGAAAAGGTGAATGGTCAAGGCCAAAACAATCAAGGCCAAGGCCAAAATTTACAAGGCCAAGTTCAACAGTTTCAAAGCCAAGACCAAGGTCAAAGTCTTATTTTTTGACCTTAAGGCAAGGCCAAGGCATCCCTAAAAATATTTTTTGTTCAAAAATTTTTCATTTAGGAGGTGTCAGGGGCTTGAAAGTAGCATTATACACAATATCCTAGGGTGCCTCTAGTCTCTGTTTTTAGAGGCACCCTAAGATATGTGTATAATGCTACTTTCAACTAAGAATAAAGTTAAAAAATACTTTTAACGTAATTTTTTTAACGTTATAAACTTTAAATAATACAAAATACTTTTTAAATTGAATATCAAGGTAAATATAATATTTTAGGCTTTTCGACATTCTTTGATGAACCTTATTATCTTTGTAACCTTTGATGGTTAATAAAAATAAAACAAAAATAAATTTCATCATCAAATTAGTACTTTACCAAATAAAAAAAGTTTTTTAAACTTAATGGAGCAAATGTTTCATGTCCTAAGAGATTACCGCGTAATTAGAACATGCATTACTTATTGTATTTAACATTGTGTTGGAGCCAAAAATATCATGTTACTGTTATTTATTTTATTACAATATTAGTGTTAATTAAAAATTTAAATTGATATTGTTAAGTAACGATTAATAAAAATTAATAAAAAACTTATAAAACCAGATTCGTATTCGTTTAACATTGTGTTGAAAAAGTTAAATAAGTACATATTATTTATTTTATTATAATGTCAGTGCTAATTATAGTTTAAATTGGTATTGTTAAGATTAATAAAAAGTAATAAAAACTTATAAAATCAGATTCGTCATGATATCACACAGATTGAGCCGATGTTAGAACAGCTTGGGCTGGCTTTACCCAAAACGTTGATCCAACGTGTTGTGCTGCTTGAAATTTTTAAGATTCTTGTTTTGACTCCGTGAGACGTCCGTGAGACGCCCGTAAGACGTTTTGACGGACGTTTTTCAACGTTTTTTTCAAAACTAGCGGTATCAAAATGTTTACTATCAGACACTTTCAAATTCTTCATAAAGTTCAAGTCACATTTTCACTTTTACACATGCTAGCACAAATACACGAACTGTACCTGTATAAAGGCTAAACATCGCAATCTTAACTTACTTAAAATATGACTCCTAGTTGCCAAGGCAGGAACTTCTCAACTGCCTGCTGCTAAAGCAGGAACTCCAGAGTGTACCATAGCCACTGTCGGTTCTGGGTGGTCTGTAACTTTTTAAAGCATGTAAAAACTATTTAAAAAGAGGTAAAAATATGCCTTCAAAATATAAAATATACATTATTCAAAAAGATGCCCCCAACAATTTTTTATTGCTTTAGTACAACTATACAATTTGTCTTATACAGATTTCAAGAACCCGTGCAGCAAAGCCATGTTTTGTTTGTACCAAATTCAGATTGTTAAAAAACCAATTCTCATAATATCTGGTGAAGCTGGTGGCACTACTCAGTGATTTAGCTTCAGTTGTTCTTATTGCAAGCCCTGGTTTTCTTTTTAGTCTGTACCCACACGTTCGTTTTTTTTTTGTAGTAAAAACATTTTTGTTGTTATGGTAACCCACGGTTAAACTTGTCAGGGTGCTTGAGATAGCTGTATTTTTTGAGCGCCACATACATATGCCATTGAAACATGCCAAAACAATTAATTATCAACTTCTGTCAAGTTTTTCAACAATCTGATAGTTTAACAATAGCATCCGTTTTCAGAGAGACAATATAAACCAGACGCTCACAAAATAAATTACGTTCAACTTAATTGAAATCTTTGTAGAGTAGTTCCAACCTAACAAAAAAACAGTGTATTTCGATTAATGGGCTACAAATGAAAATTCGCACGGATTGACATTTAAATGACCCATGCAAAACAATCAACTTTTATGCGCTATCTTTATATTAAATTTTATTTAATTCATTAAATAACTTTCTTTTTTTTGCTTTAAGTGCAAAATGCTTGAAAAGTTCAATTGATCTCAACAACTTATTGGTAAAACTTATTAATGAAAAATGGTAATAAAAGCCCTCCCAGCCGGCAAACAACGTTGAGATAACGTTGAACTTGACGTTGAAACCTAACGTTGAATTTACGTTGATTTAATGTTTAGAATGAAAGTTTTTTTCAACGCTGATTTATCAACGTTAAAGTCAACGTTAGGTTCAAACGTTATATCAACATTGATTCGACCCGAAAAAACGTTACAATAACGTTGAAACAACGTTAAGAATGACAGTTTTTTAAACGTTGATTTATCAACGTTAAACCGGCTGTTAAAATACGTTTTGTAATCACAGAAACCGTTAATAAAAACTGAGATCACCAGTACCATCAAAACGTAGTATGTACCATCAAAACGTAGTATGCATGTCCAATAGTGCTGCTGCACTTCTCTATTACATTATAAAGGTATATTATGAATATTAAATCTACTCATAGTCTATACTTAGACTATTTAGAACTTTTTCAGTTTAGTTTAGTTAAGATAGCATTATTAAAGCAAGAGATGAAAGTCGTTTTATTGAAAAATATATTTAAATATTACATATATTTACATATAATTGAATATGATCTATAAATAATTGAATATGATCTACAAATAATTGAATATAATCTACATATAATTGAATAAAATCTAGATATTTTTTCTTTTCCATCACCTTTTTGAAATGGAGCGAATTATAGAAAACCAAACAAAATTCCATTGACCGAGGTTTCTTTTGCTTCATTGAATACAAAAGAGGAAGCTGAAAATAAGAAAAATATATTTAAAAAAATCAAAAAATGCAAACTTGAAAAAAAAATAATGAATGGGAAGGTGCTACAACTTATAAAGGTATTCCATTTACAAAGCCATATAAATTAGTGTTTCTAAGTATATTTTTCCACCTTTGCCCTTCATATTTGTGGAGGTCATAATATTTTTTCGAAAAAACTCTGAATTTTTAAAAGGTAATTTAGCTGTTAGACAAGGCTGTCCCGAAGTGGCCTCTCATGGAGGGGGGGGGGATTGTATGTATTTTTTGCCAACTAGAGACACACACACAAAAAAAAAAGGATCCTCAATATTTGCAATTAGCCAACTATAGTTCAAAACTTGCTAAATGTGTCAACTTAAATGCTTATATGACAGCTTTGGGGGTGGTGGGACACCCCCTTCACCCCCAGTTCGGGAAGGCCCTGCTGTGAGATGATTATTAATAACTTTTTCAAATATTTAATTTAAATGAAACAACCTTTTTTCAAAATAAATTAATAATCAAAATATTAAATTTTTCTAACATTGAAAAGTAATTATCGGGGTGGCAACATAAAATTTTAATAAGAAAAATAGGATTTTAGAGGAGATTTTGCACCTAATATAGAGGATTTTTTTTGTTTTAATTTAGGTTTAATGTCCATGTTTTCACACTTATGGGGCTTAGACAGAGTTCAATAATGTCATTTTTCATGTTAAGATACATGCATTTGCTAAAGCAATTTTTAATAGTCCCATGCATTTTCAGGGGAAAATGCATAAGATATATATATATATATATATATATATATATATATATATATATATATATATATATTATATTAGTAGAAAATCACTAAAAAAATTTTTTTTTTTCATTTTACACTGAGTTTAATCAATAAAGACTCACCAGAAATGATGAGTCTTTATTGATGAAACACAGTGTAAAATGAAAAAAAAATTTTGTCAAGTGATTTTCTACTAATACATAATTGCTCTGTTCTTTTAAGAACATTGAACACTCTATTTTGTAGAATACATTTAAAAGTTTTATATATATATATATATATATATATATATATATATATATATATATATATATATATATACACACACACACATATATATATATATATATATATATATATATATATATATATATATATATATATATATATATATATATATATATATATATATATATATATATATATATATATATATATATATATAAATTTACCTGTAGATTTGATCATTGAACAACTGGAGGTCAGGTGCATTGACACTTCATCTAAATCTTTGATAACTGAACCTGTAAAATATAATTACTAATTTACTGAATAAATTACAAAAACATTTTTATTTTTAGGTATAAAAATTGAAATTTATAAAATCCAAGCATATAAAACTAATACCTACTTGGGAAATTTTCTTTGTTTACATTTTCTTTTTCGTATATAGACATTCTCATTATAACATTTTTCTTTCGTAGTTGTAAATTCAAATTTTTCACAATCCTGTTTGCTTTTTGTGAAATTGAAATAGTTATATGAATAGTTATACACTTTGTATCAACAAAACAACTCTTCCTAACAAAATTATTTAAAAAATAATAATTGTAACATATAGATGTAATACCTGAAGAGAATTTAGTTTTAATTTATGGAAACTTAAGCCAATTCTTCTCAGCATTTTAAAGTAGTCAATGCTTTGGTACCTGGAGGCCAATAAACAGTTTTATAGCAAATCCAATTACATTATGATTATGAAAATATTATATGAACTAATAAAAAAAACAAAGAAACCATAATATAAGTGTACTAACATGCCTAGTTAAACTAGCTAAATTTTGACATTTTATAACCATGATACTTGCTAAACAATAATATTAGCAGACATTATTAGCAAAGATAAGATTTTCTTTATTTTATAAATTTATTATATTTTAAATTCATATTTTTATGAATATATTTATTATTCTATTATTCTGCATAATTCTGAATATATTATGTTTAAATAACTTGAGGCATCAAAGGAAAATAATGAAAGAATCCCAGGTTGCTAAAACATAATTAACTACATAAGAGTAATACGGAATATTGAACAAAAATAGATAATATTCATTATTAATACAAAATATGATATAAAGTTTATTATAAAATATCACACAACAATAACTTAGTTTGATTGACAATATAAAGACAAAAATTAAAAAAGAAAACATCTCAATAAATAGTAAATTATCATTCAAACAATTTTAAAGACCAAATAATAACTTGTAACTTATTTTTTACACATCTTCATCTATTAAACATTAATATTATTACCAATTTTTAATACCACATTAGTTTTTTTGTTTTTATTAAAAATAAAAATATTATATCCGTTAAGCTTTTCTTATTTACTTAAAACATCAACTCAATCCTACGTTTTTTCATAACTGAAATTTTTTTTGGGTAATGTTGAATTAACACTGAAAACAAAATATTAGACAACAGTAAAATATTTCTTTATTGAAATATATGTAAATATATACAATCAATCTAATTTCCTTTCTTTTCTGCCACCTATTCGAAATGGAGCGTATTTTAAGAATTCAGACAAAATGCCATCAATTAAAGTTTCAGTTGCTTCATCGTATTCAATAGAAGAAGCTGTTAATAAAAATAAAAAAGTTTTATATATCTAATAAAGGTATACCTTTCATAGCACCATATAGTCTGTAAACTTCTGTTAGAACAAAGAAAAAAATAGTCAGTAAAAAAAATATCTGAATAACAAGTTAACACCAGGAATAGCATCTGGTTGTAAAAATTGCCAAACCTCGCTCATAATTTATATTAATCATATTAATGAAAATGAAACTGTAGACATTTAATTTAATTGCCCTTAAACCATTGAAATTATACTAACAAATAAGAAGCCATTGTTCTAATATATACAGTTATAAGTTTTTATAAGTTTTGACAAAAAGCTGTAGACATAAAATTTAAAAAAATTCTGAAACTTATGATATAACTATTTAATAAAATACTAATTAAAACTTACTCCTGATGATTGTGTTTTTTTTGTCAATCTTGTCCACTTCAATAAATTTAGCTACAGACAAAACAAAACTTATTTGGCTTATAAATTCACTATTATATTCAGGCTTTGTCACTGTGTTTTGGGATTTCTTATATCAGTAAAAAAATATAACACTCTCTTTTGAAACTCTATAATTTAAAATAGTTTCACAAAACAACTTTTGTTGAACATTTTTACAAACCTAATAAAATTAAACAAAAATTCACTAAAAAATAATTAATAACATACTGCCTTCAGCCATCGAGAACTTATCAACGTTATCTAATTTTGGTACTTTGTTTACCTTTTTTCTTATCCTCACTGAAAGATAAAAGAACTTTGCTTCAGGCTCCAAAATCAGTTACTGTCGCAGCAAGTGTGGAAGTCAATATTGTTATTTTGGTCTTGAGACTGGTATACAAAAAGCTGTTTCTGCAGATAGCATAAGGCTTCTGCTATCAGTATAACTAACAGCTTGATTACTTATTCACGTGAACAGCAGTGCTTTACTGCCATTTGGCCATTTTATAATTAAAAGAAACATCGTTTTTTTCAATTTCTTTCAAAAGAAAAACACAGAGTCATTGTTACTTTGAGACAAATAATCATAAAGAAATTCTTCCACTTTCATAATCACTTTCCAAATTTCGTCTTCTTCCACTCAACTGATATTTTGTGTAAATTTTGAATTGTCATTATTTTTTTCGACTTTCTCTTCTTCAGTGAAAATAATTTGTGTAACTTTTTAATTATCACTATTTTTTTCGACTTTCTCTTCTTCACTGAAGAGAATAATTCACTGAAGAATTTCTTTATGATTATTTGTCTCAAAGTGACAATGACTGTGTTTTTCTTTTGAAAGAAATTGCCACTCTAATGTTCTAGCTCTGGCAGAATCATCTTCTAGTAGTGAAGTCTTCACTACTAGAAGATGATTCTGCCAGAGCTAGAACATTAGAGTAGCATTTTCGCCAGTTTTAAAAATAAACCATTATTATCTTTTGTCGTAAGAACAAGTAGAAACTTGAATACTAAATAAAGCATTTTTGAAAATTCAAAATTCAAAATTTTACACATAAACGCCCTCTGTTTTGCACATTATTCTAAATTATTGCTTTATTACTTTTTCGCTTTAACTATTTTTACTTTAAGCACCAATTCAACGGACGGTTTTTTTAGAAGTTTTTTTTGTCAACGTTGATTTATCGTTGAAACAACGTTAAATAAACAACGTTTAAATCGTAACGTTGTTTTAACGTTGAGACATAGTTGAACAACGTTGAAACAACGCTTCAACCAAGTTTCAACGTTGAAACAACGTTGAAACAACGTTGAAACAGCGTTGAAACAACTTTGAACAGCGTTGAAACAACGTTGAAACAACGTTGAAAAAACGTTGAAAAAACTTTTTAAACAAGAAAAAAACTTTGTCATTTCTCATTAAAGAATGGCATTTACTTCAATATACCAGATTTCTAATACCTTTTTTAAAAAAAAATAATTTAAAAGATAAATAATTAATAACTAGAATCATCGTAAATTCATCATTACAGTACTCCTTACATGTTACTAAAATTTTTTAGTTTATATATTGAAAAATCACTCTTTAATGCTTTCTCACAATTGATTGTTTATAATAAAAGAATTGAATTTGCTGACTCAATTTTTACTATTTTTACGTAACTAAACCTTTTAAACAATTATAAATTTTATAGTTATCTATAAAAAATATAAAATTTTACAGTTATAATACAACTTGTTTTCTTTTTTGTTCCACTAGGTTTTGTATTATTGTAATTATAACAAATTCAAATAAATAAAACTTAGAAAAAAATATATGTATACAAAAAACTTATGTTTTACTATATATATATATATATATATATATATATATATATATATATATATATATATATATATATATATATATATATATATATATATATATATATATTACATTTTAAATAACATTTTGTTACAATATTTAAAATACAAATATATAATAATAAAAACATATATATATATATATATATATATATATATATATATATATATATATATATATATATATATATATATTAATCGTTATTAAATAATAAAAGAACGCGGGGAACTCGTAGAAGACCATACGGTCTTGTCGTCGAGTACCGCTAAGAAATGGTCGTGTTAAAATTTATAAGATATTTACAAGATAAAAAATAAGTTAACGAAGTAAGAAACTTTAAATATTCCGTAACAAATACAAGATACATTATTATATATTACAGTTGTTAAAGATGACTTATTTTTGAAGAATTTATATATATATATATATATATGTATATATATATATATATATATATATATATATATATATATATATAAATTCTTCAAAAATTCTTTTGTTTATTAAATACTATTTAAATATAAATATTAAAAACATTAGCTATACAATACACCTATTTGGCCGACAGTGACGTATCCAGGAATTATTGGTGGAGGTTTGGGGAGGGGGAGGAATTGTTGAAATATTTTTGTATTTTTACCACATTTGAGTTTCCTAAAAAATTTCAGGAGGGATGCATACCCTATCAATCCCCCTCCCCTGGATCCGACACTGACGTCCGAAGTGTTTGCAATGCAAAGCGCCGTGGTTCAAATCCAATCATTGCTACTTTTTTTTTTCAAATTTTTTTTGATTTTTAAAATACAAAACAAAACACTTTTGATTTTCAAAAAAAATTATATATAGCGTATAAAAAGATATCATATACTATAACAAACGAAAGGGAGCTCATTTGCCGTTTTATAAAGTTTTTTGTTTATTAAATAGCTCGCAGAGTTTCTTAAATGCATCTCTGTAGATCGAATCCTACCACTTGCTCATTATTTTTCCTTTTTCAATTTTTTAAAATACAAAATAAAACGTTTTTGAAGTTCTATAGATTTTATATGCATAACATATATAAAAATATTATATACTATAACAAAGTTAAATTTAAAAAAAAAATCATAACACCAGGAGAAATTTGTTGCACATGTCATGATAGAGATACTTATGTTATTAATGTGCACATGTATTTAACCCTATTAAGCTGCGGATGGTCTGAAAAAAAATTATGGTCTGAAACTTAACAAGGGAAAAATTAATAAGCCAGTCCTGCTAAAAAAAAAAAAATAGCACGTAGCTAGCGAAAACTTTAAAACTTTATTTTACTATTTTTTGAGATATATATATATGTATATATATATATATATATATATATATATATATATATATATATATATATATATATATATATATATATATATATATATATATATATATTTATATATATATATATATATATATATATATATATATAGATGTAGATATATATATATAGACATATATATGTATATATATACAAAGTAAAAGTATAGAAAAGGTCGGTGTGGAACAGACTTACAAAGACCTGTATATTTACGGGTCCGGTTAGCTACTTTTAAATATACATTAATGCCTTTTATTAATTTAAACTTTTATTTTAAAATTTTTTCATTAAAATATAAAGTTTACCGACTTAGTTTTAATAACCAGTTTAGTTTAGTTTTAATATAATTTAATTTTTGCTAACAATTATTTTTCTTTTCAGCATAAAATTATTTGAAAATGAAACTGATATATTTTGTTGTACTAATTTTAAAAACGGTTGTTGCTTTGAAAAAAGAATCGAGTAAGCTTTTTTGTAGTTTTATATTTTCTTTTATTGCGTATTAGTATTTAATTTATCAAATATAAAATTTTAAATGCAAAATTTATTAGATAACATCAAAAAAAGAGAAAAATCCATGAAGAAAACTCTAATGAAAGCAAAATATGCTATTTACCAGGTTGTGTTTTAATTAGAAGAAGAATTTTATAACATTGATAAAAAAAAAGTACGAAAAGGTTTATACAAATAACAAATCATATAAATAATGTCATTAAATACTTTATATAAAATTTTTTGAATTCAGCGCGTTGTCCAGTTACACTGCCTTCATTATTTACAAACGATACACGCGATACACGTTGCTCAAACGCGAGAGTAGTGGATATTGCTCGAGCTAGGTCTTGGTATAAAATCACAGATGAAAACGAGCCTTCCAATTAGAATTTCCCTTAAAAAATGTACCTTTTTTAAACCAACCTTATCAACACGTCGTTCTGTTTGCTGCAGTACTCAACCCAATGGAATATCTTTCCTGGCTGATTCTCTACCAAACGTGGACAACTAATGTAATGAGCAAAGCTGCAGAAAACATTAAAAAAACTTTTTCAAAATTTAAATTTGACAACATCGAGACGTACCACCAACTGAAAATTGCTTTTGATAATGTAGTTAGGGTATGTGCATTACTTATTAAGTATCGCTTGATTATTTAGTTAAATCAAGTTGGCTTTATAAACTATAAACCAATATCTTTTTATAAAAATAATTATTATAAAAAAATTTAGTAGTTACCTTAAAAAGAACTAATGTTTCTTTAACATTAACAAGTTTCTTGTCTCTTATTTTTATTTTCATTTTTAAAGACACTTTTTTTGATATTAAACACTCATACATTTTGATTCGCGTTCTTTTCATTAAAAATTAAAAAATATATATATAAAATCTTTTTTGAGATATATATATATATATATATATATATATATATATATATATATATATATAAATATCTACAAAAAACTCAAAAATTTTGGCCATACCTGCGTTAAACGTGAAAGCAACAAGTTGAGGATGTATATATATATATATATATATATATATATATATATATATATATATATATATATATATATATATATATATATATATATATATATATATATATATATATATATATATATATATATATATATATATATATATATATATATAAAATTTTTAGTCGTTAAAAGCACCTATGTATTTTGATAAACCGAGTCTTTATCGAGAAACATTTACTGACGTAACTGAAAATGAGCTTTGGAAATCTAATAAAATTTTTGCTCAAAGAAGGCTTGCTGGATCATGCCCATTTCACTTACGTAAAGTAACACGAAACGGTAGGTTTTTAACTGTTTATGATTTTAACAATAGTTGCCTTGACCATGTTTTACAATTGTGTAAATAGTTAAATTTATTTAGAGGAAATTGGTTTCCCTGAAAGCACATTGCTTGAATTGTTAAACAAAGACTATGACTTTGACGAATATATTTGTTCGGCAAGTGAAGGCTCAATATTATCTCTTAGTGAGGTAAGTTGATAAGTTAACAACTTTTGTATTTTATATATATATATATTTATGTATATATATATTGGGGGATTCTGGGGAAGGGAACCAGCAGTTTTAGGGGACCCATTTGCAAAATAAAAGAGTTTTTTTTTCCAGTAATATCTAATAGAAAATTTTTTAAGAATTTAAGACCCTAATGACAGTGTTTTAATGGAGGGCCTCAGATCCACTGACCATAGCACTGTATACATATATATATATATATATATATATATATATATATATATATATATATATATATATATATATATATATATATATATATATATATATATATATATATATATATATATATATATATATATATATATATATATATTACATATTATCTTAAATAAATTGTAGGCTGTGGAGCAAGAAAGTCTTTTTGTTTTATATCATGAATCATACAATGATATTGAAACTATTCCTGATGTTTCTGATAAAGATTCATCAAATAGAAGACCGTTGATAAAAGTTACATCGCCTATAACGCTATTTGTATTAGTTGAAAGAGAACTAAAAGTTGCTGCAATTCAAATAGATTACAAACCAAGTTTGTTATTTGCAATTTACAACTTATTTTAAATCATTATAAATATTATTTTTTGAACAATTTTTAAATAGGTTCACCCGTTTATACCCCATCATCATTGGAAGATAAATGGTTGCTTGCAAGAGCTATGGTAGAAATTTCAGATCAAGATATTTGCGATAGTAAAGTGCATTTAGGATTTATTCACTTTCATTCTACTATATTTTGTTTGACGTTTCGAAGACATTTAAGCATACAACATCCTCTATACGATTTTTTTCAATGGCATTGCGTTGGTACAACTTCTCACATAAGTCTTTCCTATCATGCTCTGGTTTCAAATAATTCAATGGGCCATAGACTTTTTGCCATGGGTCATAATGGATTTATAAAGCTATCAAAACAAGCATACGAGGAAGCTTACTATGGTCAATATGAGTTTGAGCCTCACTTAAGGGATGTTATTAAAGTTAGGCGTTTGTTATGAGAGTTTATAAATAAAATTGTATAATCTTAGTTGGTCAAATATATTATAATAGAAAAAAATGAAAAAGAACTCAGATTTTGTAATCAATATTTGACTTTTTTATGTTAATTTAACTTAGAAACAAGGGCTATACGATCTTCAAGTAGATTATTACCCGTTTCGAGAAGATGGAAAAATTATTAGTGAAGAGCTTTTCGATTTTAGTTCAAGTTTCATCGACCTGCAAGTGTTTTAATGTAACACACACACAAATACACAGACACATCCACACGCAAGCACGCGCACAAACACTTTTTTTTCCTGTATTATCTTGAATATATCATTATTTATATTATAGAATAAAAATTTTACATTTATTTTAAATGTGTAACTATAATTTGCAGTTATTATGATAATGACGCCCAAGTACAGTCTGATGCAGAACTACAGAGCTATGCAAACGAGTTATCCATAACTGGTAAACTAAAACCAGACGGGGGTAAAGGAAAGGTAGAAGTAAAAATACAATATTTTTTTTAATAATAATTAATTAAGGTATTAATAAATATAAATTAAGGTTAATTTTTTTTAGGTTAAAGACTTTCCAGACACATTTATCTCAAAAGATCAGTTAGTCACATTTGTTTATCGATTTTTATGGTTTAATGTAATACATAGTTCTTCAAACTATGCTGCTTCTCATACATTTATACCAGTTCGACCAACTAAACTTTACTCAGATCCTGAATTTTTAGATAACTACCCACATAACTTGCCTTCTCTTGAACTTGCTGTGGTAAGGTGTTAAAATATTTAGATAACTGCTTGTGATCCTTGAATATAGAATGAATCTCAGCCTTTATAGTTACTTTTTTAATTATCAATTTACAGTATGACACTGCAAAAAGCTTTAATAACCTGTAAAAAAATAATTCAAAATTTTTTTGAGAAGTAAATGATCAATGTTCATGGGTGTAATAACTTTTTGAAAAGGTATAATGTTTCCCACAGCTCATTCTTTAAATCAATTTTTTTTAAGGGTATTTTTACAATGCTAAAAAGACTTTCTAATCTAAAGTTAAGCACCATGCTACAATTTATTTTTGTTCCATATTGTTTTAATTACTAATGTTCTTAACATACATAGTTTTATACTTTTGTATTTTTTATGTTAGGATATCACAAGTTTTGCTCAAATTCTTGATAGTTTTAGAGTAAATCGTTTATTTGATTATTCTGATAAAGTAGTTGACGAAAAGTTCAAACATCTTGTTTATAAAACGTATAGCAAATTAAATAGTTGCGTACAGAAAAAAATGGAGACAAACAATGCTAAACGAAAAAAACTTGGTCAACTCACATTCCAGTACATTGAACCTAAATGGTTGACGAATAGTATTCACGTATAAATGAAAATATATTGCATAATAACGTTAATGTCTTTGTTTATTCTTTGTTAAAATATATTATTTTGTTTCTTTTTGAACTGCAATATTACGTTTGATCCTTCCCAAGATTTTAACAAAGTTTGTTTGTGCTTTTTCATTTATGCATTGAAAATTAAAATAGTTGCACGCTATGCTGTGGTTTCATACAAATTAAAACATAGTTGCACACGTTTATCTTGTTACCATTTAAACAATTTATTAACCATTTAAGTTTAAAATACAAGTATGGCGCTACGTTTTAGAATTATTGTTCAATAAAAACACAAGTTTTAAACGCGAATAGATTTCTAAAACTTTTTCAAAAATATACTAATTTGTTTTTAAACCATAGTATTTATTATTAATTGTTGTTTTGTCGGAACACGTCACGAGTAATGGTAAACCATTACTCTCACTTTTTTATTCGCAGACTCTAGGAAATAGAGCTGAGAAGAAACTTGGAGGGTATTGTCTCCAAGACATTTTTGAGCATGTAGCTCACAATGTTGCCACTAAGATTTTTTTCTTACGTAAATTAATATTTTTTTTTAGCTTTCCCGATGAACACAAGACATGTTTAAAACGTATATAAACGTTTTAGTATGTTTTTTAAACTTTACAGCAAAAGCAATATAAAATTGGTGCAGTTGCAACTTTTTTGAAAAGTAAAATTTTAAGCCTTATTTGATGAATCGAGTGCTCATTTTTTGAAGGGATATTTAAAATTTAACTTTTTTTGTGATGCTTAATAATATTATTATTCGAATGTCGTGTATAACTAACTTTTGACATTTTTTGACTCATCTCCCTTTTCCTTTTGCACACAGAATTATGAAAAACAAACTATCATTTTTGATTATTCATTAAATACAAGTCTAATTTAAACTAATTATCAGTTATCAATTGGAAAAAAATAAACAATGAAAATTGCCTAAAATGTTGATAATACAATAGATTGATAACCCTATAAGGTTGATAACACAATAGAAAACACAATCTTTAAACAATAAAGTCTTCCAAAATCACAGTTAAATCTTTAATTTCTAAAAGTATCCTACAGTGCTGGACAAAGAATTAGAAATTTTTATTTTTTGTACAAATTATGTTTTGAATAGCAAATTTATTGCAAAATAACAGCAATGCTTGCACAAAAGTATGTAAGGTATATAACTACATGTACATATATGATAATTAGTTAGTATATGATAAGTTTTTATCATCAAACAGTCTTTAATATTGAGTTGATCCCCCTTTGTTCTTGATGACTTGAGCAACACGTCTTGGCATACCCCGAATAAATTCGGCAGCAAGTCGTTTGAGACGTTCGTCATGATGCCATACTCGTATCAGAGGTTCCATCAGATCACGTTTGATACGTGAGCGGAGAACACCTTTAAAACTTCGCGCTTTAGTTCGATCCACAATCCCTCTATTGGGTTGAGGTCGGGACTGTTCCCCGTCTAGTCAACTATGCCAAACAGCTATGCCAAGAGTATGAAGAAACGCCATCACTGATTTCGCAGTATGGCATGGAGTGCCATTCTGCATAAATATTTCTCTTCCTTGTCCAAACCATTCCCTCATTTGTGGAAAAGTTGATTTTGGATTTCTGTATTGATCTTGTCTCATAATACCTTCGACATATGAAGCCGTCCTGTACCGAACACGGATATGCAACTCCACACCATAACTTTGTCAGCATGTTTCTATTTGTGGAACCTAATAGTTTACTACTAGGTTCTAGATAATAATAGTTTCTTGTATGTTCTTTACTAATTTGGTATAATACTAGTTAAAATATATATATAATACAAAGTATTATATATATATTTTAGAAATTTACGTAAATATGTAATATTGCGTTTCTTTCAAAAATAGTTTTTATGTAAAACTGAAATTTATATTTTTATTTGAGGCTTGTACATTTATTTTTATATAAAAGGGTATAGCAAAAGTTCGTCATCCGCCGCCATTTTGGGAGGCCAAAACTGGCTTTGAAAAATTTGCCGAAAACGCTATCCAGTTATTTTTTGAGATCAGTGCTCGCGTACTGTTTTTAAGCAGTACATAGGAGAGAGTAGACTAAAACGATTCTTATTTAAAAAAATGATAAAATCAACTAGCTACAGCCAACCGAAATTTATAAAAAAATATATTTAAAAAAAAATCATTGCTCAAAAATCAATGCTCTTCAACTTAATATCAGAAATCTAAAAGTGTAATGATGCCTTACTCTAAAAACATCCATTGAAAAGAAAGAGGCTAGGGCCTATTTCACACTGGTGTTAGCCTAAAATGGGATCTTAATTTAACTTTTACTAACTATTAATACTAACAACTATTGCAGCATAATCACAAAGCGTTTGTCCTTACGGTTGTCAGTAGCAGAGAAGTTTTAATTTTTTATTATTTTAAGTTAGCTTTTTTTGTAATTTATACAATATTGATTACTCTGGTAAGCTTGGAAGCCAGGTACTGTACTTTTCTAATTTTTGGGTGCTGATTCCGAAAATACCATCAGTTTCTTTCTATCAGGTCAGGTTTCTTTGACATCCACACCACTTCTTTTCACATTTAAACGCATTTTTAATAATACAAAGTCTAAAAATGACCCCTCAATCTTACAGATATACAGATTCGCTGCAATTTTAATGAGTATATTCATTACCCAATTATATTAATCAAAGCTAAAGCTAATAAAACAAACAGATTGCATTATAATTTTACGGTTAAAGGGGAAAATACAACCAACTAAAAATACGATTTTGAAAATAAAAACAGTTATGATGCTGCATACATATGCAATATAAATGTATATATGTCATTAATGTTAAATTTCATATTATTTGTATTTATTGTGTATACATTGTATTAATTGCACTAATTTTCTAAATTTCACTAAATTTCAAACAATGTTTGGTATAGAATAAATATAGTAATTAAATATCTTGCGTGCACTTGATTTGGTAACAGCTTAGAAATCTTTGAAAAAGGTTTTGAAAATCTACAAAGAAGTAGTTTGAATCATTTCAAAGTAAACGAACAATTGTTGTAAGTTTGTTATTATTTTATATACTAATTCAGCATGAGCTCCAGAGGATGCGTAAATAACCCAGACTTGTTCTTCTACATTTGTGGGTTTTTTACTCGTGTAGGACATCGCAAAACAATAACACATTTGATAAAGACCGCATATTTTCATTATTTTGGATGCCCCATAGGTGATTAGGACAAAAAATGGGCCCCACATACTTGCTGTAGTAACTGTTCTTTGGAGCTGGCATCGTAGTTTAATGGTAGGAATATGTTCATAGGGTATGGCGTGAACAACAAAATAATGTGAATGACTTCTATTTTTGACTTAAGCAAATTATTGGACTAAGCTTAAAAACAAGAAACAAAATAGATTATCCCGCTGTAGCACCTGCTATAAAATCAGTTCCACATAGGTCCGAATTGCCAGTTCCCATGCCACCCATAGATAAGCAAATTATAGCACCTTCAGATAAAGATAAATCAGAACAAGAAAATTCTTCATCTGATACTGAATACCAGCCTGAAGAATGTACGTCTGTGCCTCATCTACTCAATCAGCAAGATTTTAATGATTTGGTAACGGACTTATATTTGTCAAAGACAAGACAGAACTGTTAGCATCAAGACTTAAACAATGGAATTTGGTTGCTGGTGATGTGCAAGTTACATCCTTTTGTAGCCGAAGTTCTGAACTGTAAGTCTGTTTTTAGACTTAGTTCATCGGCTGTGCTTTTGTTCAGATCTTGAAAGAATGTTTTTGCTTTTTGATTTTAAACATAGCCGTGATGATTGGCGTCTGTTTATTGACTCCCGTGAAACTTAGTGTAAAGACCTTTTATGTTTGTGGGACAGCCGGACAACACAGGAGTACTATGTGAAAAGTAACTGGCTCCTGCTTGAAACTTTTACTCCAGGATAGTGCAGTGCTAAATTTGTTTCATCAAGGAATCGTTTTATATGAAGTGGTGGCATTTTCCTGCCACCACTTCATATAAAACTAAGACTCAAAAAACTTTGTCAAAGCCATGGATCCAGAGAGCAATGGCTTTAACAAAGTGACGTCAAAGTAAAGAAGAGAATATTTTTTGGCTTAACCAAAAAACATATATTTGAAAAACTAATACCATAGAAATATGTTATTGTATTCCAGAATAGAGGCCTTTCACACTCACATAAATTGTTTACAATAGCTGCTGATAATAAAAATCAAAATGCAGATAAATGCCAAATCTGAAGAATTACAAAGAACTTTATGATACTTTTATACGAAAAATAGTCCATGGTGGATGTTTAGATAAAGTGACTGCATGGGCAACCGCACTCTTTTTTGATGTTTCAGATAGGATAATTTCACACACTGTGCAAACTCCAAACTTAAGTATGTTCATACCTATGCCAAATAAAGAAACCTTGCAAAAATTTGGGATGGCAGAGGCCTGGAGAAAAAAAGCCCTAAAACGCTTGCCCCCCAAAAGTGAGGGCACTGGTGTAGTAAAATTTTCAACTTTACTATCTTAAACTAAATTTAAATTTCGTAGAAAAATTTGTAAATTACAAAAGTTATGAGTATGCCAAATTTACACCACCTTCTTTTTCTAATTTTTTTTTTTTTGGGGGGAGGGGGTATGAACATACTTAAGTTAGGAGTTTGTACAATGTGTGGAAGTATCCTATCTGAAACATCAACTGTGGTGCATATGAGCCCCTGCATGGTTGATGGTAGATGCTCAAAAAAGTTTTCTAAACTTTTTATGAAAAAGAACTGTAATAAAAAGTAGGCTTAAAAGAAACAGTGTAGTTATTGTAGGTAATTAGAGGCAGTGTATGTTCGTGGTGAAACATGATACAATTACATTAAAAACAAAATGTTTTAATAATCCCTGGATTACCAAGGGATTCAAAAAATCATCCAAAACTAAACAAAAACTATACATAAAATATTTGAAAGCAAAAATAATAGCTAATGAAAAAGTTTACAAAGATCTCAAAAATCTGTTTGAAAAAATCCAAAAAATTAAAAAAAAACTTACTATTCAAAATTGATTAATAAAGCTAAAAATGATTCGAAACGCACATGGCAAATATTGAAAGAAATTACTGGAAAACAAAAAACACGCTCAATCTCTATGCTACAAATGCTTAAAAATTATCTCTGATCTCAAAATATATTTGTTATATAAAAGTTATATTTTGAATTCAAGTGGTCAATATCAATATCTTGTATGAACCACAAATAATAGCTCATGAGTTCATTAGATATCACTAAAATTGGATTAACTTGGTCAAGTAAAATACCAAAAACCCAAACCTCATTTTATGATTTTTTGATACCTATTGATAAAGATACTTGATCTTGAGCAGCCGTGGTGCAGTGGAAGGGCACTTGCCTCAGAAAAAGGGGCCGTGGTTCAAACCCCACCTCTGGGCAAGTCTTGCAACATTGGTTAGGAAGGAGGCGTAAGCTTCCAATTAAATTCTCATCAGCGGTGCTCTGTGAAAAAAAGTAAGAACTTCTTGGGGCACCTAAATGAAATAAAAAAATAAAAAAAATAATTATCGGCCGAACTATCATTTGATGAGTTTGAGAAAGCTTTCAAATCTTTAAAAAAGAATAAAGCAACTGGTGCAGATGAAATAAACGGAAATATTGTTATAGATTGCTACGAACAATTAAAAAATATTATTTTTAAAATTTTCAGAGCATCTATTCATCAAAGTATTTTTCCATAAAGAAGGCGACCCATTCAATCATAACCTAATAAAATGCTTTTGATACGGTTGATCATCACAATTTAATCTAAAAAATTAAATATTATGGTTTAAACAATAAGATCTTAAAATGATTTGAAAGCTATTTAACAAATCGAAAACTGCTTGCGTATAGTAACGATGGTCAGCAAAGTGAACCCCTAGCATAACCTGTGGTGTTCCACAAGGTTCTATTCTCGGATCACTATTATTTTTAATCTATATAAACAATATAAACCAAGTTCCCAAATTGAAAAGTATAATGTTCAGTGATGGTACTAATCTTTTCTTATCTCATACTGATATTTATGAATTCTTTCAACTACAAACAAGTAGCTTCAATCATATTTTTAATTGGTTTAAAGCTAATAAATTAACTTTAAATATTAACGAAACAAAGTGGATTATTTTTCACTCCTGCGCAAAAAAATGTTTTTTACCAAATGATATGCCTCAAATTTATATTGATGAAACTATAATAAAAAGAGATACTGTTATAAAATTTTTAGGTCTTGAAGAGAATATTACTTGGAGAAAACATATTGAACATGTATGCACCGAAATTCCCAAAATATTTGCATTTTATATAAAGCCCCGAATTATCTAAACAAAAAAAACTTAACCTAACTCTATTATTCATTTTTACACAATTATAAAAATAATTAAATAATCGCCTGGGAAGTACGGAGAAAAGTAAACTACAACATCTTTATCGCCGTTAAAAACATGCAATCCGCGTAGTTAACTATGCGGATCGATTTTCACATTTAAAATATTTTTTTGATTATATGAAGGTACTAGATGTTTATAAACTGAACATGTTTAATGTTTTATGTTTTTTTTTTATATGGAAAAACGATTTATCTTTATTTGTTTTTAACGACCTTTTTTCTTTAAAACCAATAAATAAATAAGCATTAAGAAATAATGTTTTTTTTAAATAAACCTATTTGTAGAACAAAGTTTAATCAATTTTGTTTTGCATATTGTGCACCCCACATTTGGAATAAAACAGTATTAGCAAATTTTGATTCTTCTATTGCTCTTCCTGACTTTAAAACTAAGTTTAAAAAATTCATTCTCTCTATGGAAAACATTCTAAAATTCTATCTTATTATATATTAAAATGTTAGTATACTGTATTATGTTAAGTACGTTAAATTTTAATACGTTAAATCTTCAATATATATATATATATATATATATATATATATATATATATATATATATATATATATATATATATATATATATATATATATATATATATATATATATATATATATATATATATATTATAAATATATCTTTTTAATTTTAAAGGTTTCGATGATAAGATCCTTATGATCTTCTTTCGGAAACCTAGTTTTATATTGTTAGTACGCTGAATTGTATCATTTACGTAATTGCATTATGACTTATATTATTATGTATCACGACTAACATTGTAAACCCAAAAAAAAAAAAAAAAAAAACTATAATTATAGAATATAATTTGAAGTAACCTTATAAATGACCTGTCTGAAGAAAACATATATGTTTTCTAGGAAACTCAAACGAACTTATTTGACACACCATATATTGATCCTTTTAAAAAAAATAAACGGTCCTTTTCAGTTTTACATATAAATATTAGACAAAATTTTGAATAACTAAAAGAATTTTTAAATATTAAAAATTACACGACACCATCGCTCTTTCAGAGGCTTGGCATCATTTTGAAAATTCTCTTGAATCAAATTATATTTATTACTTGTCATTTTATAAATCATAATTTTTAGGAGATATGTTTTTATTAATTTTGAACATAAACATAAGAATTTAATAGACATTTAATTTGATAAACATTCATTATATTTAAACTAAAAATAATGCTTGGGAGTGTGTATAACAGCCCAAATTGGAAATTATTCTGATTGCATGCATTTGTTTATCATTATATTTATTTGTTTAAATAGTTTATATATATATATATATATATATATATATATATATATATATATATATATATATATATATATATATATATATATATATATATATATATATATATATTTAAACAACTTTAAAAAGTATTCTACACAATAGAGTGCTCAATGTTCTTAAAAGAACAGAGCAATTATATATTAGTAGAAAATCACTTAACTATATATATATATATATAACTATATATATATATAACTATATAATATATATATATATATATATAAATATAATGCTTTCTGTATTTTCAAAACTTTTTGAACGTGTAATTTATAATAGAATCTATAATTACTTTAAAATTAGTTAATCAAATAACTAATGGTCTTAAAAAAACAAATTTACTTCAGGAATTTCTATTGAAATCAAAAGCATTTGATACAGTTGACCACTCCATTCTATTAGATAAACTTAAGAACTATGGTATACTAATAAAACTTGCAATTGGATTATAATTTATCTTACCTATAGAAAACTTATAATTAATTTTTATTCAATATACAATCTGGAGTATTAAATGTTTTATGTGGAGTACCCCAAGGATTTATCCTTGGTTCACTCCTATTTTTAATTTATATAAATGATTTTTGCAATGCATCTTCAAAACTGAATTCAGTCATGTTTGCTGATAATACAAATCTATTTTTACTAAAAATGTACATCAAGAAATTATATGCAGACATGAGTAATCAACTGAATAAAGTAAATATTTGGTTTAGGGCTAATAAACTCTCGCTTAACTCAAAGAAAACAAACTATATATTATTCCATAAAAAAACACAAGAAGAAAACCTTCCTTATAAGTTGCTTGACCTCATCTTAATTAATAAATTAATTAAAAAACTGGCCTGTATAAGTTTCTTAGGAAATTTTGTTCATGAAAATTTATCCCGGCTTCCTTAAATAAGATATATTCAATCTAAGATCACCAATGTAGTTGGTATAATGTATCGATTTCGTTTGTTTATCAGTGAAGTCTTAATCTAATATACTTTAGACTACTTCATTGCTTCATCAGCTATGCATATATATTATGGGCAAGTACGCAACCATCAAAACTTAAAATAAAATTATATAACTTACAAGAGCTCGCGTGCAGAATTATTTACTCTAAAAATAAGCGTGAACACGCTATACCTATAATGAAAGATGTGAAAATGATTTATGTTCTTGAAATAAAAATCTATCAGCATTTAACTTTTATGTTTTATTTTACCAATAGTTCTCCTGAAAACTTTAATAACAAGTTTGAATTAAGTAAAAACGAAACAATTATCTTAGAGTAATTATAAGAAATACATGCAAACTACCTCAAAACTTTAATAAATATACTGAATACAGCATTCCATATCGAGGACCAAATATATGGAATATCAAAAAGGATTTAAATGTATGGCAAAGTCATTAAGGTCATTTAAGTTTCTAATAAAACAAAAAAAAATTTTTATTTTAATTTGAGCTTGAGTAGGGCTTGAGTTATTTGATTTGATTTTTTCAGTTTTTTTTAATCTCTATTTGATTTACTGATAAGCGCAGCAGTTTAAGGTTATTTAAATTAATAACTATATTCTAACAAAAATATATAGGGGTTCTATGAAAAGATTGCGATGATTTATTGTGGTCTTCATCTTCTTCTTTGAGCTCCTGTTTGTTTAGTTCTTTATTTTATAAAGATCATTGTAAAATAGAAAAGTTTATATTTTATATTGTATAAACAAAAACCGTGCTTGTTGACAAGACTTTACTAATAAATTTTTTACTAATAAAATCATTATGATCTTCTTTCAGAAGCCTTGTTTGTTTGTTCTTTTAATATATAGTATTTATCTTACGACAAATGTAAACAAAAAAAACAAAAAAATTGCTAACTTTAGTGTATAATGTTCTACCTTAAAGATTATAATTTTCTACCTTTAAGGGTAGGATATGTGATATAACCTTAGGGTTTTTTTTAGTGTGCAAGAATTAGCCAAAGTTAATGCGGATGTCTCATCAAGAACTACGCCGATTGAAACATTGACTTGGTGAAAGTGAAAGGCTATGGAGATTGAGGAAAACATTTGCCGAGCATTGGCATATGAATTTATATTGCATCCTCAAAATTTCTGCAATTGGATTCTTATTGCTTGGAAGAACAAAATATATTATAAATAATAACAGGATTATTCTTAAATGGCTCAAAAATTCGCTGTCTTTACAAAATTGTAACTACAAATTCTAGTTACAGGTAACTACGAGAGAATTTTTGAAGCTAGATAAAAATGCTACATTTAATATTGTTGACAAAAGTATAAAAGTTTAAAAATTTAGATTTCACAAAATTAAAAGTATATTGATCCTATAGTTTTAAACAAATCCGGAAATTTAAACAAGTTCGGAATTCCGTTTAACCATAGTCATAAGAAATAGATAGTCTGGTCACTCGGGCCGTATTATGTGATTTTTCTAATATTCGTTAAAAACACTTGAAAACTGTCGAACGGCTAGGAACAGAGTGCACAAAGTATGGAAACGGAAAAGAGTTCGATAGTGAATTTGATATTGAAACATTATTTTTTTCTTTGGAAAATGATTTTCTTTTTGCAGACGAAAATTTTAATAAAGATTTAGACGCCTTGGTGTTAGAGTTGTCTAGTGAACCTGTTGAAAGCACATTTTCTTGCACAATTTGCTCTAAGAAGTGCATATCTCAAAGAGGCCTTACAAGGCATACAAATTCAAAACATCAAAGTATCTCTTTGGATTTAACATTACAAAATTCTCAACCACCTATTCTTCTCAGCGAATTTAAAAGTCTGCTTGATAAAAGCATTACTACCTTGATTGAAGACGAATGCTATCCTGATTTGTATAGAAATGAGTTAAGAATTAATCATGCAATGCTATTAGAAAATTCACAAAAAACCCTATCTCTATTAGAGGCAACAATAGCTAGTTTTAAAGATAATGGCGATGCAGAAAAGTTTTATCCTCAATTTTACAAAGATATTAATTGTGATGGAGGAATTTTCATTAACAGTCTGACTAAAAAAACAACTAGACTTCTTGGCTATGAACTATGCAATCATGTTTTAGCATTTCTTACAAACTCATTTTTCAATAATTCGTTTGTAAATTCAAATGATTTATCGTCAGATGAACTTTCAGATAGAGATAAAGAAATTATCTTGTATCTAAGTGGTTATGTATTCAGTACATTTTATTGCAGAGTTCGCAGTTCGCGGTTATGGCAGCAAAAGTTAAGCACAGACTGCCTTACACTTCTTAATGCTGGTAAAATAGAACATATTTTTAAGAATCCTGAAACATCCACTAAGTCTTACCAAAAATTTGTAGATGCTAAAAATCGAGGTGGTTTGTGGAAAGTGTCTCCTCCAGTTTTAGAAATCTTTACAAAAGTTGAGCTTCTCTTTCGCCAACAAAGTAATGGTTTTGCAAAAAAAATTGATTCAGAACTGATTGTAACCGAAATTTTAAAAAACAGTGTTGTTATGGCAAGCATATCTGAACTTCATAGTCTTTGCTTAAATCAAGTATCCAAAGAACTGTCTTTAAACTTATTTTATCATCTGGTTACACTTTATGTTAGAGTGAGATCTTTTTCATATGCAAAAGAAAAACTAAGTATCCACAAACTTAAAGAGAATCAAACAAAGTCAAAATCACTCCGTTCGAAAATGAAAAAAACATCAATTGGATTTGAATAAATAGTTTAATGTGATATCACATTCAAAAACGGCTATTTTCATAGCCACAAATTCGTAAAAACATACTTGGCATAGTAACTCAGTTATTTATTTGTCATTAAAAATATTAATTTAAGAAAATGTTTTGATTTGTTTGTGTCAATAAGTCATGGGTAATGCTCATAAGAATTTAAATCCAAAGGACCCTGATCAAAATGTAATACAAAATTCAAATATACACAAAATAGTTTTAAATTTATAATAAACAAATATTTTCAGGTTAACTTTCTGCTCTGATTGATTTGTAGTGAGAGAGAGTGTTGTTTCATTAAGGTCAGAACTGGAAATTTTTATTGTGACACTACCACTAGGAAGATTGCCATCCAAGTTTAAGGAGCTCCTACCTCAGTCAGGTCACCCTACTATAAATTGTATGTATTATATATATACATACATATATATATATATATATATATATATATATATATATATATATATATATATATATATATATATATATATATATATATATATATATATATATGTAAATTATGTTAGTGTATTTTAAAAATAGAGTGCTCAATGTTCTTAAAGAACAGAGCAATAATAAATTAGTAAAAAAAGCACTTATCTCAACTTTTTCTTCAACTAGAAGTTTCACCATTGCTGGATCATCTGGAACAGTTCCCTAAGGTAACTCTTCCTGATGATCCAGCTATGGTGAAACTTCAAGTTGAAGAAAAAGTTAGATAAGTGCTTTTTACTAATTTATATATATATATATATATATATATATATATATATATATATATATATATATATATATATATATATATATATATATATATATATATATATATATATATATATATATATATATATATATATATATATATATATATATATATATATATATATATATATATATATATATATATATATATATATATATATATATATATATATATATATATACAATGTTACCATACTCAAACTCGTGAAAATTAAAACTTTAAATGAAATTATGGCTAAAAATATCAAAACCAGAAAACAAACATTCAAAAAATTTAGAATTTATATTAAAAAATACTTTATATATGAAAAAAAATTCTAGTCCTCTCTTGTATTAGCTATTTGACATATATATATATATATATATATATATATATATATATATATATATATATATATATATATATATATATATATATATATATATATATATATATATATATATAGCACAGCTCTGAGCTTAATCAAGTCAAGCTTAAATTACAACAGCATACACCCAAGTAAATAGGTGTCAAATAAAGGTTTTTGTTAAGATTTCTTACTTTAAAGATGATGTAAATATGCTAAGAGCAGACATTAAACCACTGATCTATTGCTTCTAATGCAAACGATCTAACCACTACACATATAAAGGCTCCCCCATGCACCCATTAAGAGGAAGGGACAACAAATTTAGGGAGTTTTTTTCAAATTTTAGAGGTCCTTAAACCAAATTTGATGAACTAATAATCTAATACATTAGGTACATAAGGTAATCAAATGTTTTTTAAAATTATAGTGTCCTAATGACAGTTTTTGGGAAAAATACATTTTTTTATATATCCAGTGGTATATAACCTATGAAAAATAGATGAGGTTTAAGAAAATCACCCAGTATCACCCCTGATTACACGCTAGATCCCAAATACAATTTTATTGTTATCAGAGGCTCTATAAAAATCCTAATATTTAAATAATATCCTTAAAGGTTCTATAAAAAGCAACATTGGTGCTTGTTTACATTTCTTAGCAAAAGTAAAACAAACAAAAAAACAAGTCTGCAAAATAAAATTTTCTATTTATTATTATAACAACGAATTTCTCAATTAACTGATCAATATTTTATGCCATTTAATGTTTTTAAAAAGATTTGTGGCTATGAAAATAGCCGTTTTTATGCAAATTCATTTATTTGTTTTAGCAGTACAAGGAGACATAAGAGTTTTTTTTTTATAAAATCACTTAAAAAGTTAACTTTTTTTATCAACAGATTTTTCAGAGTAAGTCCATTTTCTGCGTGGTATACGTGTCATACTCTCCTCCATTGACATTTTGTTTGATTCATTCAGACAGTTACCTGCAATTGGGTGAAATATATGTTGATTTCGAATAGTATTATCATTGAATCCAAAATCAAACAAGGAAGGATTATCTTTTCTTCTACCAATTGACCGTTGCTGTCTAAAGTAATTTTCTAAAGGATCTTGACAAAACCTTTCAGTTAATACATAACTTACATTGTTATTAATTAAAAATTTGACAAGTTCAATAACAGAATTAACTGTGATCTTTATACCATCATGGGTTTGCCAAGTAATAAACATATTACTTCTATCACTTTTTGAAAAATTTCCGGGTCTTGATTCAATAGAAAAAAGCCAATCAGAAAGGTATTTTAAAAATTTTTTTTTAGCCATGTAAATCGAACATCATTAGTATCAGAAAATGGTTTCAAAAATGAGTTGCGTTTTAATATATAATCATTTGTATTACGAACATTTAAGCAATCAAAAAAATCATTAAAATATTTGCAAAACTGTGCAGTTCCAGCAGTATCAGATGGTGCATAGATTTCTAATGCAGTACTACATGAATTACTTAAAACTTGTGCAGCTAAACGAACATTCATAGCTGAAAATGGAGTTATTTTGATGTGCTCAACGGTTAGCTTTGGACATGCATGCAATTGACATTTTAAATCTTCATAAAACAAATCAGTTATATGAGACCATAAAACATGTTGACCCTGATTCCACATGTAACGATTGCTTTTACCAGCTCCAGAATGAGAAAGGCTGTTCCTTACTGTTTTAATTAAATGAGGGACATCACAAATAAAATATATAAACCTTTTATCGCCATCATCAGCAAATAAATTATCAGTGCGGTAAGTCACAACAACATCACCATTATAATCTTCTTTCTCAGTCAGATTAAAATGCATTTAAAAAAATTTTCAATTCGATGATGCTCCATCACAAGTAACTGCTACTACTTTTAAACCAACTGAGATTTCTAAAATGCCAACAGTCTTCCCAAATAGAGAAAATAATTGCACTGATGTAATATTTATAGTAGCAAAGTTTGCAAAGCTGTATTTGAAAGGATTTACAATACTTCTTATTAAGAAAACTAATACATGAGAAGCAAGTTTGTCTGCCTGTTGTAATGTTGCAAAATTAACAATAGGATCGCCTAAATCAACATAACCAATTAATTCTCCAGAATGTTTGTCCCAAACAAGATTTTCTTGAATTTTCATTTCATCAAGAACTAGGACAATAAACTTTTCTTGAGCTGAAAAATGTTCGACTTTATCTTTTAATTCTTTGATTATATTTTTATTAAATCCTAACTTTAGCTTCACATAATTTTTATAGTCACGCAATCGCCTACGACTTGGTAAAACTAAGAAACCAGAATTATTTTTCTCATTTAATCGTACTGCTTCATAAGCAGCTGGTGATTTTGCAGCTAATCCCAAACAGTAACGTATTATTGCTGGATGATAGCGAGTCCCTTGTTTTGAGCTTTTTAAATATTTTTGCTGCTCTTCCCAAAACAGGCTCATAAATGAAGAAATCTTGCTTTTATCAGCTCCTGCTATTATTTGAACTAAATCACTTTCAATACTTTTACTTATAGCTAGTGATGAATTTTCAATCTCCTGCTTCATCAAAGCTAATTCCTTTTTTAATTCTTTATTTTCCAGACGAACACTCTGTAATGTAAGCTTCAGACGATTTGGAGGTGTAAATTTAATTGGTGCATTTAATTTAGCAGGGATACAAGCATTGGCAACATTTTTTTTTAAACTTATGATTTCTTTTTTTTCAATGCTTTTGCATCGAGAACAGCATAACACTAACTCAATCAGCATAATACATGACTGAGATCGAAAATACTCTGTCTGATTTAAGGGAAACTCATTCCTAGATGAAAATAAATCAAACTTTTTTGAAATACAATGTTTAATATACAGATTTGACTTTAATGTGAATATATCAGTTATTCCAGAACACAGGCTAAATGAAGTAACAACAGAAATAAGATTTGAAGCTGAAATATGTTGCATTGACCTTTTATATTTTCTATATATTAAATGATCATCTGGAATAAGCCAAGAATATACACGAATGGTAAAAGCAAGACTATCATCAACATATATTTCATATAGAGGACATAAGTGGATTATGTCATAAAGTTTAAATTCTGCCACAACAGGACTCACACTCACTGTCCAGTCACAAATCTTTAACTTGCTAATACGATTAAGGAACTCTTCGTATGATTTATATATGGGTTTAAAAGTAATAATACTATTTGAAATCATAGAAGCATCTCTTTTAGCAACGATTGAAGATGCAGATTCCCTTTGTATAGGTATTGATGATATAAAACTTTTTTTTGGTAGACAAATAGGGCGCTACTGCAGTTTCTCCCCCCCCCTTTTTTTTATTGCAGAATATGATAGAGAATTTTATGCTGATTATGAATCGTATAAAAACATAGGTCTGAAAACCAACAAAAAGTGCTCTAAATTGCTGTTGAAGTTTAAAAAATTATACTAAAAAACGCTAAATTTCCCCTATTTTTTCATACTCAGTTATAAATAAAATTCTTTTCAACGATAAATTTAAAAAAGCCTGGTTTCTATCAAAAATGTAAAGCAAAACTATTAAAAAATGCTGAGCGCATCATTTTCTGGTTTATCTCTGACCCAAACCCTAACCCTGTCTCAAATCATGTACTTTTAATCGCGCCAATCCCTATTTGTCAGTCGATATATGTGCATTTAGTTGTGCCAATCCCTATTTGTCAGTCGATGTATGTACATTCAATTGCGCCAATCCCTATTTTTCAGTCGTTGCATGTACATTTAATTGCGCCAATCCCTATTTGTCAGTCGATTTATGTACATTTAAAAAGCAAAATCTTAAATTAATTTTTAAAAAATTAATTAAAAATATATAAAATATATTATTAAAAACATTTAATTTAAATATAATTTAATTTTGACGACAATAAAAACCGGGTTGCATAATTAAAAAAAGATTTTCTAACCGATTGATTTCAAAATGTAAACTTTGATGTAAAACGTTTTAAAAAATGGCGAATATTAGCGTTTTTTAGTGTAATTTTTTAAACTTTAACAGCGAATTAGAGCACTTTTTGTTGATTTCCAGACCTATGTTTTTATACGATTCTTAATCAGCATAAAATTCTCTTTCATAATCAGCAATAAAAAAAAAGGGGGGGAAGAACTGTACAGTAGCGCCGACAAATAGTCGGTAATGATCCAGGTTTTAGTGACTTTCTCATCGTTATGAAGTATCATTTCTGGAAGATAATGCTTTTCACAAATAAACAGATTCTTACTTTCTATTTGAGCCTTCAAATTCATATCTTGAATACGATCTTTAAGAATAATGGCTATTAGATTTTTCCTCCAAGAAGTATTAAAACTATCGTTAGATGCAGGAATTTTAAATATTGAAACTCCCTTATGCCTCCTAGAAGTACTGCATCCATAAATAGAACAATTAGCACCAGGCATTTAAAGAATTGAATGAAGAAGATGCAATTTAAACAAGCAGATCGTAGAAAAACAATCGATGAAAATAAATTTTGTGCACTCTGCGGCGGACTGGACACTAAAAAATTGCTAACAAAGAGTTGATCAAAGGAATACCGCAAGTGGCCAGACTATCTATTTCTTATGACTATGGTTTAACAAGGCATTAGAATCTAATCTTCGAATCCGAGACCTCTCTATTTTGATCCGGAACCTGAATTTCCATAACTAGTTGACAATCAAGACTCTGGAAATAGTTATTTAAAAACCTAATTTTCATAATTGCCATAAATATTATAATAATACTTCGGGATTTAGAATCCGGATTTGCTTTCATAAATAGGCTGATCACAAGTTTTAAGGGTCTTTTTATCCGTAAAAACTGGTTAAACAAGTCACAATGATCAATTTTTGAGCGCTTTCATTATATCAATTGCATCTAATTTTATGCCATAGCTCAACTTTGATAGTTTTAAAAGTTTTATATCCTGCTAAATCGTTTTCATCATACTGTCGTAAGTATTTTTTTTGTGACTCATCTCTTAGTAGATAACTGTTTAAAAATAATGGTTAGAGTTTTTTCTTTTTAATAATAAAATAAATTTCAAGTATTTCAAACCTAGTCAACTTGATAACATTCTACAAGATATTAATATCTTTCATTTTAAATTATAAATTAAAATCCCATTATTTATTAACTATGATATTTACAAAATTTTCAAGAGTTCTTTATTAGATTTTCTGTCCCACTATATGTCAGTCTTGAACCCCCACCAAATAATGAGTAGTGAGTCAACACAACAAATTGATTTATAGCAGATTTTTACTAGAGACCATTTGTATATGTCTAATTCTAAATTTAAAAATAAATTGTTTACTTATTTAATTATTCCTTGAAATTAATTTTATAAATTTATTATTTGTTGTATTTAAATTTTTAAATTTTATAAGTTAACTATAAAAAAGAAATAACAATAAGCAGTTAACATTAAATGTATAACTTTGCTATAATAATCAAAATGAATATATAAGCTTACTTGACACAGGTGTTTAATTATAACAAAAAAACGAATTTCATCAATGCATTTTAAATGTTTTATTATGACAAAATACAAATTTTATTCAATGCATGTTAAGTGTTATAAAAATATCTGGCACTAATGTTTCTTATTTTCTATAATTTATTGATAGTTATTTTGTTTGTATGTCCTATATGAGTTATCAAAAACTATTTGTAAATAAAAAGTTTATTTTTTACAGAATAAAATTTATTACATTTAATACTATATGTAGATGAAAGCAATTAACATGTTAAGATATACAAACATGTGTGTAAAGTAAGAAATATATTATAAATATACAATGATGTGATGTAGAGAAGGTTATGGACAACTTTTGGGGGAAAAAATAAGACTTTTAGGTTAAAGAAACAATCAAATTTAGAACCCTGAGTCCTTATGAATAAAGAGGCAAGGACTCTAGGACTCCAGGTTTAAAAGCAATAGATTCCAAGTAGTAAGCAACTGGAGTGATATTTGACTGAATTTGATAAAAGATAAGTGGTGTTGGATCTTAAGCATTTTCTTTTCTTAATTATCATACTCCTACATTTACCTTTTTCTCTTAAAGTTGCTATCTCTCGAAATGCTGGCACCCAAATTATTTGCATCCTTATTCTCAACATATCTTTGTTTGATACATTTACTATTCCTAATCTGTTTAAGATCATGACTTCTTATCTATCTTGTTAGAGTCACAACACACATTGATCTGATTATCATCTTCTGTATTGGCAAATATGATAAACGATATAAATACGAGAGTTTTTAAAATTGGAATAGCCCCTTCATTTTTTCATGTTTAATACAAATGGATTTAAAATGCGAGTAATGACGTAACTTATTTTATAAATTACTGCAGAAATTATATTGCATATCATGAATATTCGATATGCTTATTCTGATTAGAACTTTTTAGGAAAAAAAAGTGTATAAAATAAGAATATATTATAAGTATCAGTTAAAAATTTATTTTGATTTATTATCAGTCGAAATCAGTTGAAATCAAAATAAGTCAGTAGCATTTAGTACTAATCAGTCGAAATCAAAATAAGTCAGAAGCATTTAGTAATAAATACTATCATAAACCTCGAATATAATACTTTGTTTAGTGATTTATTGTTAATAAAATAAAAGAATGTCAAAATAGTTAAAGCTTTTGTACAATTTTAAATTTGGTTGTAGCAATGAAAATAATTTTGAATTTATTTGTGTTGATTTTACTGCGTATGTTTTTAAAAAAAGAAAGCTGTCCCGTTAAGAAACCAGAGTGTTCTAATTTCAGAAACCAGTTGCCTTTATTGGAACAAAATGGTGTCTAGACAAAACCAAATTTATTTTCAATAATTTTAATTTAATTTCAATAATTTGTATTAATCAACTCAATTGTGATAAATGTTTCACTGTAAAACAAGGAGCCCATTTGCAAAACACACTAAGTAAACTGGTTATGAGAAAACAATGAGAAATAATATTTTTAGTTGTGCATCCACAGAAATTTTCTTTGTCTGTTTTTAGGACCAAAATTTCTTTAATTCAGGCAATTCAGAAAAGGTGTATGAGCACGCTGTAACTGACCATGCTTATAGTTTGATGTTTTAATTTAAATGCAATTAAAAACTTGTCATGTTATGAATAACTTTAGGTTGTTGATCTTTTCTAAAGTTTTTAATTTTTACGTGAAGACTTTAAATAAAATAAAAAAGTAATTATAATGATTGCCTGAAATAAATGCATTTTGTGTTAATTAACCTGTGTTATATTTTAATTTTTTTAGGTAGGCTTGTATTTTTAATGATAAGTTTAAATATTTGAAACTATTTTTCCATGTCTTTCTAAAAAATCTTTTAAAATCTTTTTTTTTAGTTACTTCAAGTTATGAATAAGTTTGCAACTTTTTTGGGGGGAAAAATGTTTATGCAATTTAAAATATTCTATATAAAATTTTTTAATTATTTAAATTAATAATTTTAATAAGTTTTGGAATTTAATAAACATTTATCAAACAATCATTAGAAGTAATTTGCAAAAGCGTTTCAAAACTTGGAAACGTTTTAAAAGATCAGTTTTTAAATAAATTTTAAACACAATTAAAAACATAACAAAAAGTAATATTCGCTTTGAGTTTTATTTAAGTCCTTATAAACTTTCAAATTTTAAGGAACTATTTTCTTTTTTCTTTCTTTATTTTTTTAAGTTTTCTTCCTAGTTTGAGTTTAGCTTAGTGTTTCCTTTTTTAGCGCATTTCTGAAATGTTTAAAACATCTAAACAAGCATAATCAAGTTGTAAAAAAATAAAAAATTTGTGCGCCATTTATGTTCAAACCTGTAATTTGTCTAATATTTAAATAGATGATACTTCAGTATATAGAATGTGGAAATAGAGCTAACTCAATTTTTTTTTGTGACTCAGCACGTTTTGGAGATGGCTCCTCAAACCATCTTTATGTTTGAGGTTAAGGTTTAGCAGGGACCCCAGTCACTTACTAGTTCAAATCATTTCATGAATTTTTTTCTTATTGTAGATTATAACTCGCCCAACATTTTTGGAGCTCCTGGACACCAAAAACCAGGAGTAAATAAAGATTTAAAGCCGGAATCCTATTGAGACTTCACATCCCTGCTATGCATTGTTTTAATTTATAAATATTTTAAGTCTTTTTTATTATTTCTTTCCTATTATTTTCAGCTTAAACACGTTTCCAATATTTTTCACATTCAAATTAAACTCAATAACTGTAAAAAATTAAAAAAAAAACACAAACATTGTTTTATCCCGCTAAAATTTGAAAATTGTTTTTCTTGTTTTCAGGTAGTTATTGGGTTTAATTCAAATATGAAAAATTGTGTTAAAGGGAAAATGAAAGTTTTGTGCAAAAAAGTTGTTTGTAATTCATCTTGACCATCAGGAAACAATGGTAGATAATGAAAAGTATAGTAAGTTTTTTTTTCTTCTAAAAAAAGCATAAAAAAATTTATTTATATCAGCCATATTGGGTTCGTTATGTGTGTGTTAATATTTTTTAATTTATATAATAATGGTAGTTTTTAACAAAAGGTTGGGTTAGTTTGCTTCTGATGACTAGTCATATTTTAAAGCCTTATCAAATATTTTGATAAAATCTAAAAGTTAAGATAACACAGAAATAGGACAAAAACCAATAAGCAAAGCAACAAAGTGGAAAATATTAAGTATGATGGATAGCTCTATGACCAGTAACAGAAATAGCTACTAGATTAAAAATTTCAGTGAATTGTGTCAGAAATGTTCTACAAATGTTCATATAAAATTAAAAACCTTTAACTTTATTTGTTTTAGAATTAGGTGAACTTTAAAAAAGTGGAAGGAAGTTATTTTCAGTAATAAAAGTAACTTTAAAGAAATAAATAGAAAAAGTTCTTATTAAAAAGATAAAATCTAAAAAGTATACTAATCACTATTACAAGATTTTACCATGACAACAAGAGTGTCAGTAACATAGGCTGCTTTAGTTTCAACAGAGTAGGTGTGTAACATTTTTACAATCCAAATAAACTACACCTATATAAAGATGCTAACAATTAGTGGGAGTTTCTACAAATGACGTCTTGACACACAGCTTGTACAGTGAAAGCATGGATAAAAGAAACAAGATAGATTCATTCCCCTGTCCACCTCAATCACCATGTTTAAGTCCTATAAAACATATTTGGAGTTTGATAGAAAAAGAATTATACAAGGTCCGATTAAGATTTAATAATATAACAGGAACGAACTTAGACCTGTTTTAGTACCGCTGGAGCGGTATGGGCCGCAAGAAAAGCTCCCAAAGAATATTTTTTAATTTTTCTTATGCTTTTTTTATTAAAAATAAAAAAAAAATTCGGTTTTAAATGCAGTAGTATATAAACAATTTTCAGTTTATTTTAGCTACCTTATTTTTTCTTCAGGTCAATAAAATGAATTCAAAAGAAATTGCATTTTAACATAATTATGTGACGTACATGTCCTTCAAGTTTTTAAAAGTAAGTTTTGTAAAAACATTGGTTTTTTTAAACCAATGTTCAATTAGTGGTTACTAATTGAACGTTAGTTTTAATAAAATGAATGTTTTTTTAAAATTTAACTTTAAAAACTTGTAGCAAAATTTTATAACAACAGAATGTACAAAAAATTTGCTTTTTCTAAAGATAAAACGATTTTAAAATATCCATTCCAAGTATATTTAACTTTTGTTTTTTGGCAATTAAGAGTAAACTGCTTTTGATAATAAATGAACAAAAGTAAAAACTTTCCATCTTTTTAATTTTTGAATGAATGAACTTTTGATCTTAACCTTGCTATTTTAGTTTACACGAGGAAAACAAAAAAAAATGAAACTTTCCTAGAAAATTTTGATTCTTTTACACATTCTTTTATACCTTTAAAATAATAAAAATTACGATTACAATAACTTAATAAAAGTTGCATTAGGATCTGTTTAACATAATTTATAGTAAATGTAAATAAAAAAAGTTTGCTTTTTTTTTAATCTGTTATTAACTTTAAAATTTTTACGTTTTGCTATTTTTATTAATTTGCTGTTTCTTTTTTGTTATAAAAATAACATATAACTAGAAATTAACTAGAGAAAATAAAGAAAACCAAACTTAAACTAAAATTCAGTAAAATAAATTATTCTTTCCATAATAGAATGACGTTTTTTTACTATAATTATTCTTGAATAATTTATTCGTAGTAAAATATAAGTTTTGTTGCATATCCGCATAATATTAAAATTCAAGCATGATCATTTATCATATAAAATTTATTGCAGTCACTGGTTCTTTTGGTCTAGGTGGTCTATTATAAAATGCAACTAGCATGATGTCACTTTTGTTTCTACTCACCCACCCACCATGTTTTGTCATGTTTTCAAGAAACCCACTTACTTTCAAACGTGATATAATAATACAATGGCTCCTTACTAAAATTATCTAAAAATGTTTTATATTAAAGTATGTATTTTTTATGATAAATTTGATATTTTAAAATAACTTCAAGTTAAATGTTTTGATAATATGTGAAAAGGTTTTCTAAAAGTAACAATTACTTTTACAAATTGTTATAATAATATTAAAGACGTTTTATTTAAATTATTAAAAAGTATTTTATAAATTTATTAATAAAAATATAATATCTTATTTTAGTCAATCCGTTTTTTTTCAATCATTTCATTCTCCGTTATGTAGATAGGCTTTAATTTTTTTAGATTTAAGTTAATTTTATTTCTCTATCAAGAACATTACACTTTATTTTACACTAAAAAATTATTTTTTGATTGAACGGAAGAGGTGCGCACTGGTCACTTTTCCCGGAAGGTTTTTATATATTTGCATACACCTATAGTTTGGCTTACGAAGACAAGTTTTTTTAAAAAGTAAATTTACATGAACAAAAAAATAAAAATGTTTAATAGTTTTGTAAAGTAATTTTTTCTCAATAAGTATATATTTTTTTGTAAAAAAAATCACATGAACACTTTATTAATGCTTAGCAGGGATTGAATAATACAATTTCTATAAATTAAATGATTGAAAATTTTGTTTAATATGTATATCACAATATATGTGATTATAATATAAAAACTACAATTAGTATGAGTTTTTTTTCTTTATTTTTATGTAATTATTGTAATTTATATAAATCCAACATACATATGTATACAAAGTAGCATAATAGGACTGTTAAAATAAGGTTAAAATATTGTTGAACAGTCACATTGTGTTGTTTATATAATGTTCAACATGTTCATAATGTGTTATTAGTGTGAGTATACTTGAAGAATTTTTTTTCGATCCTCAAATATTAGATATTACTTAAAATGGTATTTATCTTTCACTTTTTTTACACTATATTAAAAATTATATTTTAATAAAAATGTTAGGTAAAATTGAAGAGAATAAATGCATTAAGTTGCTGATTTTATTAAATTAAAATATTAATTGTTTTAGGTGTTAAGATGTTTTTGTAAATTAGTAAATAATGTTTTAGTAATCTATGGAACAATAAATATACATATATTTTTTAGGCTTCTTGCCAAACCGAAAAGTGAACTCACATTTGAAGAGTTAAAACAGCGAGAAGAAGAAGAATTTAAAACTGGTCCTCTATCTGTCCTTATGACTTCTGTAAAAAACAACACTCAAGTTCTTATCAACTGTAGAAACAATAGGAAACTACTTGGTAGGGTCAAGGCATTTGACAGGCATTGCAACATGGTTCTTGAAAAATGTTAAAGAAATGTGGTATGAAATTCCTAAAACCGGCAAAGGAAAGAAAGCTAAACCAATCAACAAAGACAGATACATAGCAAAGATGTTTTTGCGTGGTGACTCAGTAATATTGGTTTTAAAAAACCCAATAGCTTCGGCGAAGACTTAAAAATGAAAATATATACTTTGTTTACTATCTAGTTTATATTATAAGTTGTATACTATAACATTTTTTATGACCCTAAACGTTGACAACTCGTTTAGAGTGAGCAATGGAAGAGAACGGAATAAGACTAACTTTTCAATTCTTTGAGTTTATTTGAATTAAACAAGAGCATTTCACCTGTTTTTGAAACTGCTTCGCACTTATGTCAATAATTGAAAACTTGTACTTAGATGATGCTTAGTTGCATTAATTAATTTAGTTTAATATTACAGATATGTATTAAGCAAGCAGTTTAAATAAAAAAGTTCGAATTTTGTGTTCAAGTTTTCAGTTGCCGCTAAATCTTTTATTTCTTTCTATATGAATAATGCGTTTGAAACTTGTGTATTATTGTCTAGACGTGCATCTCGATTTTGTTATCGTAAACAAAATTAGTTGACAATCTGTATATTCATGGCAACGCACAGTGATCAGGAATATCTTAAAATTCTAGACCGAAATTAATTATTTTTGAAAATATTTGTTCAAAATTACTGAAAATTTGCTCTATAATGATAAAAAAAGTAGAGAAGGAACGAAGAATATAAATTTTTAGAAAATGGTGGTCGGGGGGGGGGTTTATAAAAGAAATGTATTCAAAAAATAAATTTTAAATTCTTTCCTCAATAATTAGATAAAGTTGATATTTAGTTTACATCTTTTTTTACATTTAGTTCATAACTTTACATCTATTTCATATCAAAATGAAAGAAAAATTATATTAACTTTAGCATGCATGCATATACTATACATATATGCATGCAAAAGTTAATATAATTTTTGTATATAATGCTTTTTTTTATTTTTTTGCAATTTATATCGTCACTATATTTTACACACAATTAACTTTAATCTATTTATAAATACAAGCATATTTATATGTATATATTTAAAAATAAGATAAAAATTAAAATAATGATAGGAGCAAGTAGAAGACTGCAGTTTTTTCATCAGCTTCATTTGCAACTTTTCATTAAGTTTCACGTGACAAAAAATTCATAAATAAAAATAAAGCTAAAATTAAATTCAAAGCTTTGTACGTAACAATCTGATAGATGAGTTTATACATAAACTATTTGTATTGTGATATAGTCATCGTTTTTAGTCATCCAAAAGGGATGTAATGATATATATATTTTTATTAAAAAGTTTTGTTCTGGAAAAACTCTTAAAACATGAAAATTAAAGGTTATTTACGTTGCTAATTTTTTTTTTAACAAATGAGCTTTTTATAACTACATTATTCCTAAATGGGGCAGCGAACTTTTTTAGTTTCTAATAGAATGATACAAACTCTCTTTAAAAAAAGAATTGACTTAGTGAAGAAAGTCTAAGGTAAAAAGTCCTAGCTCTCTGAAAATCGGTTTTCACTGTTAATTATAATTTTTTAAAATTGAAACATAACATATTTCAGATATTTTATTCAAATTAATAGTTATTCTCTATACTCATATAATGAAAATCAAAAGTTTTGTATAGAGGGAGAAAAATAAAGTTTAGAACTACAAAATTTTCATGATAGTTGTTTGGATTTTCACAAATGCAAATTAGCGGTTACTGATTATTTCAGTACTTATTTTTTTACACCCGTTAGAATTGTAAGTATGACTCAAGAAGACATAGAATTAGCCTAGAATAATGATACATTGGATCTCTTCAGATTTATATGGATGGGCCTAATTTTAAGTGTTTTCACTGTGCAACAAATCACTGTGCAACAGTTTAAACTGAACATTATGCTGAAATGTTATTGAACGTTATGCAGAGTCCACAATTTCCGCCAAATTAAGATATTGGTGTCACCCGACAGAGAAAGGTCAATTCTATACTCTACTAAATCCGCTCAGGCGGCTTACATACTATAATTCGCATAGTAATTGCCTCACAAAATATTTGTTTTGTATAGATTCGATCATTCAACATTTAGACGAAAGTGCCTTTATCTCAGTCTTAGTCTTTTTGTAGCAGGCTGCTTTCTGCATAACTTCGTTCAATTGTACCTCTTTCAATATTGAATCCGAATCCTAAAAAATAATTTAATTTTGGTTAAAATGCACCCTTTTAATAAACGCTAATCGTTTCGAACACGGTTTTAAAATTTTCAAAAACATTTTGCGACAGAAAATATGTTTATGATGAAGTCACTATCCCATTGATATCTTTAAGTTTTGTTTCTATAAATGTTAACAAAAAAGGCTATATGAAAATTTTAGGTCGTTAGAAAGAATAACTTTTCAGCATACTGGACACTCAGTAATTTTTTATGAAGAAAAATGGTACGAGAAGCATAACACACGGTAAAAGAATCAAATTCGACCATAATACCTCTGGTCAAATTCAGAAAAACACATGCGAAATAAGCCTAATTCTAGTATTAAAGACGCATCTTTACCAACACTTTTATGATTTAGTATTTAGAAACTAATTGAATTACTTATAATTAAATTAATTTTTTTAACTCATTAAATTAGTCGATTGACTGTTAAACAATATGTAATATAGTTTTACTAGTAATTGATTTTTTTAACGTTTATATCTACCACAAGAAAACGATTGCATTACTTAAACACATTGCACTCATCAAAAATAAGCTCGTATGTAGTTTTTTCGCTCGTAACAAAATCTACAGCAAAGTTTCATAATCTCTATTTTGGTAGTAAGATAAATTTTTAATTGAGTGCAAGAAAACTAGTTTTACAAAAACAGAAGCTGATGGTGTTGAAACTGTAAAATCAATTGAAACTTTATACTCTTAAGTAACTGTTTGGCTGTCACAAAACGAACGTTATTACTTGTAGCTATTATTCCATCATAACTTAACCATCGCTGCTATGTTCTGTAATTTCTTCAATCGCTATTGGTTTAGCTGTCATTTTGAATATGCTAACTTTCATTTCGGATATGTAATTACATATCCAAAAATGTAATTACATGGTAATTGCGAAGGCGTCAGAGTAATCTCAATTTATCCCAGTTTGATATTTGGTAAAATTATTTTTATTTTTTCCGTTATCGTATTAATCTGCGCGAGTGTTATTGCATCATCAGTTGCTTTTATTTGATCAAAGAGTTATGCATTTGTTACCTAACCAATCTAAAAGAACACACATAGTTTTGCAAGTATGCTTGAGACGGATTTATTGAAGGGTTATATAGAAAAATTCCACACGGTTTAAAGATTCATTGCCATTCATGCCATTCATTGCAGATTCATTGCCGTTCATGCTCAAAACTCTGAAACGATCAAGCGTGTTTTTCTTGCATGGATTAATTTAAGAAGTTGTAAACCTGCCAATTTATCTTATTTATTATATAACAATAATAATAATTAAATAAAATAAAATGAGCAAATCAGTTAAAGTGTATCCATTGTAATGACGAGGGAACTTCTCAATGTTCAAAGAAAAACTATGATATCATTTTTTTAAAAACGAAAATTTTTAGATAAAAGTCTTTTTTAAAAAGACTTTTATCTAAAAATTTAAGTTTATTATTATATTAAATTAAATTTTGTCTAAAATTTAAGTAAATTTATCTGCAGCAAAATACTAACGGCTTAAGTAATAAAATTCATGAAATAAACACAGATATGAATTTTGTTTGCGACCTGTGATTTGAAAAAATAAAGATGCAAGAAAAAAAGTAAAACAAGTAAGTGATGAGTTATATAATGTTAAAAAAGTATAAGAAAAATTCTTGTCAGATAATAGTGAGTTTAAGTTGATACGCGTTGACATAGACGATAGGAATCAAAAGAGTAATTTACAAATAAACGGTCTTAAAAAAACTAGTTACAAAAAGTAGCGGAAATTTACGAAAGAAAAAGTTAAAAAATTTAACGAAAATCTCGGGATAAAATAGGACATAAAAACTGAACTTGCGCATATAGTTAAGCTTACTAACAATTAGCGTGCGCGAACGTGCACATATAGTTGGGCTTGCTAACAATGAGCGTGCTCGAGCCATTTAATTAAAGCTACATGACTTAAGGAAAAAAAAAAATCTTTAATAAAGTTTTTTGTCTTAAAGGTAGCAATATTTATATTAACGAGGGTTACAGCGAAACAAAAAGGAAAATTAGAAAAGAAATCTTTTTTAAATCAAAAAATCATAGACAAAAATTGATATTTCGCAAAAGTGGTATAAATAGAGCTGTCAAAAATTGTAAAAATGCCTGCCCGAGATAAAGAAGATAAAGAAATCGTAACTATTGAAATTTTGTAACTACAAAGTCTTTAAGATATTCTTTTACATAATAATTTAATATCATTAATTTGTTTTATTAAAGTTAATGATTTTAAACTGAATGAAATGGTTTTTAATTTTATCAAACGACGGTTAACCTGCGTTGAAATGGAGAAACTATGAATCAATATTTTGTGAATGGTGGCAATATATACCAACTATATTTATTAACAATAGTTTTAAGCAGTATTAGTACAACAAATTTTAAATTTATAAAAGCCAATATGGCACCAAGAATTTTAATTTTTTTCCAAGATAAAACTAAGAATGAGTGAAATAACTTTACAAGAAAATACATGCAAATGATGCTTCAAAACTTTGATAAAGTTGAAAATAAGCGTGGAATATCTAGAGTTTTCTTTTGGTTTGGTGAGGCGCTGAGGCGTTGCCTTATTTACAAGGACCCTAAAAAGGGATTATAAAAATTGAAAAATAGAAAGTTAAATAGAGAATTTGAAAGAGATTTTAATCTAGAAAAGTGCATATTTAGACTTAAATAATATTTTGTAAAATACATATATTACAATAAATAAAATACAGTTTAGTTGATATATTTCTGTTATCGAGAACTCAACAGAAGGCTACTTTTTTATCTTACTTTTATTAAGAAAATGAATGTATTAAAATTATAATGGTGGACTGATAACTAACTTATATGTTTTGAAATAACTTAAATATTATGAAGTTGCAGCTCATTGTGATCGTTCATTATTTTTTTCTTGACTATTTCACAAGCTTGCAGCTTTAAAAGATATGGCAAAGCTGTCGGAAAAGAGTGGGAGAACTGATCTTGGCTGGAAGTAATGTGTTGAACTTCCTCTCAGGAAGGCAAAACTTATATATATGTTGAGTGCAATTTCTTATTAAAAGAGGATCACTGGTGGAATTAAAAGGCTAAAGGAGTATCTTGTAAAGACACATAAGAGAGTTGCAGGTTTTCTAGGAGTTCCCATTGAGGTTCAAAAAGAAATAAAATCTTTTATGTTGAAAAAAACCGTGGGAAGAAAAAGGGCATTCAAAGTAATGGAGGAGGTTTGTCGAATGGGAATGACAGAGCCATTTGCTACTGAAGGCGATCTACAATTATAAAAAGTACCCACAAGCTCAAATGCTGTTCAACAACAAGTTCTATAATGGATTTCTTTATACAACAAACAAATATTGATAACTGCTGTTACTCAATTTGCCAATTTCTTACCTTGCAAAGCTTGTTTGGAGCAAGGGATGGTCTTGAATTTTTTTAAATCAAAAAAATGAAAAAGCTTGTGCATCTCAATCATTGGGGAAAAATGTGCGGAACTTAGTTCTAAAATGCAGGTCTTTTTGGCCAAGTAATGCTTATGTGCTCAACACAACATAAAACCTTTGATACAGTTCTTCAAATGGTGAATTCCGACAATTCCACAAATGAGATTTATTTACAAAGCTATGGACATTGCAAAAGAAAAATTGCTCAAAATTAAAAGTACCAGTTGATAGTTGATAGGATTGCCAGCTTCACACGCATTAGCATGTTGCAAAATTTTTTTCAATCCTGGTTTCCAATATGAACCTTTATTATCTACTCATCTTGATATTAAATTGCAATTTTATTCTTGAATGGAGCGATTGATTGATGGTTCATAAGAAAGGAAAAAAGTGGATTTAAGATCGATTCTTTTCGAAATGGACAAATTTTGTTTTGATGGGGAATGTGGTAAGCACGAGAAAGAAGAGAAGTCCAGGTGTGTTTTCACAATTTTTAGAGATCACAAGCTTTTAGAGATCAAACACATGAATTAGCAAATTTTGCCATTAGAATTTTGAGCTTGACCTGCAGTGCATCTGGATGTGAACAGAATTGGAGATCCTTCAATCAAGTAATAATACAAAGTTTTTTGGTTTTAATACGTTTTTAATTTTTATGGTACTGACCTTTAATACTTTAATGAACAGGTGTATACAAAGAGAAAAAATTGTTTGAAGTAAGCAAAACTCAATGATTTGGTTTACATTATATTTAGTTTGAAACTAAAACACATGGAGTTAAAAAAGAAAATAATTAAGGATCCCTTTTCTGTTTGGATGATGTAGACTCTGGTGATGAATAGATCTCAGAGCTCCAAAATCCTGAGGTGGAGGCCTATGAGGGTTCTATTGCAAATATAGCTCTTGATGGCCCTCTTGAAGTCAAAGAAGGTTAAGGATCTTAACATATAAAGAAGAGAAAGAAGAAAAACAAAGGTATAAGATATTAATTTAAAAATGTCTATTTGTTTTTTTTATGTGTACTTTAACTTAAACATATAAAATTTAGGTAAAAAAAAATTCCAATTTATGTTGATGAGCAGAAATTTTCACATGCCAAGAAGGAAAGCAAAAAAGATGATGTTAAATTGATTTCATGTTTGATTCCCTTAAGGATCCTATTGGCAATGAAATATTGAAATTATATATTTTTATTTTCACTTTTTTAACAAGGGAGTTGATTGTGTGATTTGTTCTATGCAAGGAAAGAATCTAAACATTTACCCATTAAACAAGAATTAAAACAGATCTACAAAAGGCAGAAATGGATCCATTGATGGAGCCTAGTTATATAAAATTTTTTACCTGACTTGTTATTTCTGATATCAATGTATCATTTTAATTTTTGACCTCGTAAACCTATTACAGAAAAATAATGCTGTCACTATTTACGTTTTCATACAATTTGAGCTATTTTAGTAAGTTTGCATCAACTCTGTTCCAATTCTAGACAGTGTTTAGAGGAAATATCTGACTGAAGATATTTTATTTATAATGAAGCCTGTGAAATGCAAAATATGAAGAAAAATTGTTGTTATGCATCTGTAAATGTAGGTTTACAGATGCATAATAATCTTTGAATCTTTAAATAAAAACAAAGCAAAAAATGAATGCAATCAAGTTATATCTGAACTTATTCCGCAAATGTGCCAACTCAAATGCAAATATATCAGCTTTGGGGGTGGAGGGGACACGCCCTACACCCCCGTTGGAAACGGCCCTGGCAGTATATCTTTTGGTAAATAACTTCTGATTACTTGGGAAAGTATTAGAATCGTAATTTCTTTTAAATAGCTATCAAAATCGATTCAACTAAAACCAGACGACTTCCAACAATTTGTTCAAATTTTGAATAAATTTAATTCCCATTGATTAATATTTAGAAATTTTCATTTCATTGTGCATCTCAACTCAGTCTTGATCATTTATACTTTCTACTTTGAAAGACGCCATTTTGAATGGAAAATTGATATTATGGTATATAAATACGGGACAATGTTTAACATGTAAGACATGTGACACAGGCTGTGTAAAGTAAATTTAAAATTTTGATACTACAGGAAAATGAAGAATTATAGAACTATATGAAGAATTATAGGTAAACCTAGGTAAAAAATACAAATTTCTTAACTAACACAATGTAATTTTGTTTGCAGTTATCAATTATGTAAGGATTTCTAGAAGTTTAGGAATATTTTGGGGCAAAAAGAGTTGCTATCCAGTTTTCGGCAACAAACTAGCACTTTTTTCATCAAAAATGTTACCTGCCTCTGAGAATAGTCTTATTTTAAATGTTACTTAAATTTTAAGTTGTTAAAAAATACAGAATGCCTAATACAGTAAATATTTAAATTTTGACCTAAATGGAAAAACAGATATCAAAGAAATAGTTTTAAATATAAATATTATGCAGATTATAACGTTAAAACTTTCAATAAATAAAGTTATAAGAAGCGAATAAAACAACATATTAAATTTAAGTAAAACGAAAATCAAATTAATGAAAAAAACGGTATTTCCCTCATTGTGAGGCACAACCGCACCCCCACAAAAATCGTTTGGGGAACATTTTTCTTGGTACATTTTCTTTACAATTGTCACAGCTCAGATTATTTGATGATTTTGCACGTTTGCATACTGTGTAGGGATTATTTGTACTTACAGTTTTCTCATTCGATATACTCTAAGCTTTATATTTTATTCAAAAACTCATTTATAAAAAAAAATAAAAAAATACGAAATCTAAGTTCCAACATATTAAATTAAAACTATTTCTATTCAAGTTTTTACGCAAACGCATTCTAGTGTTACGATATTAATTATTGTTATTCGTAACTACCTAACTTTGATAAATATTAAAAGTATGCGGTTGTGCCTCCTTTTCGTCTACGCGGTTCTGACCCAGAAGACAGTTTTTAGAAAGAGTACAGTTTCATAGCTTGCTTATTAAGTTATGTTGATATCAAAAATGGTTTTCACTTGATGAAATAACGCTGATAACACATATCTTTAACACTAAAATCAAATATTGCTTAATCCTCAAAAAGAAAGGTCTAGAAAAATATGATGTAAATATAATATTTTTTATCAAAATAAACATTATTATGCAAAACTTCTCAAAAACGTAACAGGCACTTTTTTTGACATAAGCAAAATGAACGAAACAGTTTACTAACGCGTGGTATGTTTTTTGCCATACTAGATAACATTTTTCTAAGGGAAATGTTAAAAACGGTTGTGCCTCCATATTCAGTTATGCCCCCACTTCCTCTATTTGTACTTAGACATTTCAACCATTGTGACGGATTAACATTGGTGAAGATGTTTGTTTATGCTTACATGAAACTTCATTGAGACTGGTGGGAATCAAGAGTACGCATATATGACGTACTCAACTCTCCTGGTAACCCCCAACTCTGTTATACAACCTTGGACGCCATATAACTATAATAATTATACAGTAGATCCTGGATATGATGTTGATAGTAAACGTTTTACTGCTTATCTGGGCTGGACAATTTTGATCTTTCTTCATGGAACGTCAAATTTCAAAAAAGGTCACTTGGTTGGAAGTTCCATATTATTAAATACCACTTTGTAGATTTTCTCAATAGGAGTCATAAAGCTCTTGGACTTTTTTCAGAGCAAACATCCGAGGCTGTACATAAAAATTTAACAAAAATATTGAAGCGCTATGCTGTCGCAGAGACTAACAAAAACCATGGATTGAAGCTTAGAAAAGTTGCTTCCACCTACAGCTCTATGAGAATTTAAATTAATTAAGTTCAAACTTTTTAACTTATTTATATAGTATATATGATCTTATTGTTTAGTTAAAAAAAAGAAAAGTTTTTGATTTTATTTTATTTTGCTTTGAAACCTCTAATGTATATAACGGACCCAAAAATACTAATTCTAGTTGCACGTAAGCCATAAAGTCATCAAATCATTAAAGGTATTATTATATATTAAATTAACCCCATTTTGAAGACAAAGATAATTGATGGTCATGAGGGTTTCCATGATTCTTTTAATGAGAGATAGCTAAAATAATTCAAATGATATTGTTTTTTAGGCACTAATTTCTGGGTTTCGGAAAATATCAATTTTGGACTAAGAAAGAACGCTTTCGATTTTCTTTTAAACACATTCCAGCTCGTACATATACATATTAATAGAATCTGAAGAAAAATCTCATGTCTTTTGAAACTCAACCTAAAACCCGTAGAATAAAGCTGTGGACTGGGAATTAATGAAAGAAATTATAGGAAAGCAAAAAGTAATTTCAACTTCTTCTCTTCCACTTGCAATAAAAGTCGGAATAAAATAATTAATGATACTAATAAAATTATGACTGAATTTAAGAAATTTTTTTTTCACTATAGGAGCAAATTTATCAAACATCATTTCATCAAATCCCTTTAACAAATTATAAATTAACAGATGAACTTCAAACATCAAACTTTGTACAATTTACAAGCCTAACGTTTGAGGAATTTGATACAGCTTTTTGATCTTTAAAAACAAAGACCTGACGATATAAATGGAAATATTGTGATAATGATAATGGAAAGACTCTTATGACGTCATGAAAGATATTCTTTACAAAATCTTAAAATCATCCATTAAACAAGGTTCTTTCCCTAGACTCTCTGAAAATAGCAAAAGTAATTCCTATTTTTAAGACAGGAGATCTGACCAATAAAACAAATTACAGACCTATTTCTGTTCTTCCAGTTTTTTAAAAAATATTAGAAAGAATAATGTATAACAGTTGTTATACATTACACTCTGCAGAGTGTACACATACCTAAACGCCAATGAAAATCCTTTATGAAAATCAGTTCGGTATAAAAAAAACAATAATTCAACCAAACATGCTATTCTTCAATTAACACATTGTATTAACGAATCTTTCAAAAATCTAAAACTTACACTTGATGTTTTCATTGACTTGTTAAAAACTTTTGACACAATAGACTATTCTAAAATCTGCCCCTGCCTATAATAACATTTCCAAAAAATGTATGCTATGTTTGCAAGAAAAATTTGAAAAAATACTCATTTAAATCAGGAAAATTTATTAAATAAAAAATCTGAATTAATTTCTAAATGGAGACATGAAAATAAATACCTCTTAAAAAATTATTAAAGCAAATGACCAAATTAAATTATCCCCATTCCAAAGAAATTTATTTAATAATTACTTTCTGTAACTTCCCGTGAACCAAAAAAATATAGTAATTAAAAATTTTTATTTGTTTTTATTTTTAGTTATAATAATTTATAACTTCCTGTAAAATATTTTTTTCTATAAATTGAATTTTTTTTTGAGATTTAGTAACTCTTCCTGATGATTCAGCAATGGTGAAACTTAAAGTTGAAGAAAAATGTTATATTAGTGTTTTTTATTAATTTATTAATTTAATTTATTATTGCTCTGTTCTTTAAGTACATTGAGCACTCTATTTGTAATACACTAACATAATTTACAAATATATATATATATATATATATATATATATATATATATATATATATATATATATATATATATATATATATAATTGTTACCTTTTCTAAACTTCTGCAGGGTTTCAACGCAGGGGTGTAACCGAATTGGTGTTACCAGCATCATTTCATCTTATAACTTTACCACAGTTGGATCCATCCAATCCGCCACCGCTATAACCATGCCCCATTACAGTATTTTTGTCCAAAAAGGATTTCAGGCCCTCATTAACTAAAAGAATGTCAACAATTTTTGTAACAACATGCTCATACATGTGAAGTTCCGGAGGAGGGATGGTATCAAGAATAAATTTTCTAGGATCTTCTTCAAGCAAACATGGGTTAATAACATTACTGAATAGTTGCATAGTCTTATAAGGATATCTTGCATCTTGGTAAAGATAGTAATCTGAACTTAAGGAGGCAAAGTTCTCAAGTCACCTGGTGAGCTTATTGTACCAGTACAGTAACAGCAAGCATGTTTTCTACCATGGCTTTATAATAAACTATTTTATTATTCTGAGATTTAATGTTTTAATAGCTAGTATTATAAATTAATAGTAAAAATTAATTAGATTAAGCAGAATCTCTTACTGATTTGACAGGTTTTTTAGTAAGATTTTTATCAGTAAAGAGATCAACCATTTTTTTTTAAATATATAAAATGATTACTAGTTTTAAAATTTTATTAAAATTTCGCTTCATTACAGACTCAGGTTGACATACTATTAAACTAGAATATACGACAAGAAGAACATTTATGAGCTTTAGGTCAGAAGTGACAAAAAATTTGAGCTGATTTAGATTAATTAACTTAGTAAGCATCCAAGATTATAGTTATTCTCCTTGACGTTACGTGCCAAAGCCAGAATTATCACCTTGTTCACTCCTAAGTTTTTCTCGTTTCTACTTTGCTCCATTAACTTTGTTTCATCGAAAATATTCATTATAATCTGAAAATTAATCACAATTGAATAGTAATTCTATATATTTTTTTTTTTTGAGTAATATAAAGTAGGTTAAGTTACTAAACCTTCAGTGAAACCTGTCCTCCTCCGTCAATTCCAACTCTAACTATGGCTTTCATAAGATATAATCCACGTAGAGGGCAAATTTCTTGAACAAGACTGGTGAGATCTTCTATGTATACAACATCTTTCAACACGAGTTTTCAAGTTCATCTTCCTTTCCATTTAAAAAAACAACTTTTCTCTAGAGCATGAGACCACTTCATAACCGTAGCAATTGAATTCTTTTCAACACCTAATTGTGAAATGCCATACTGTAAACAATGTGATATATTAAATATTATAGCTTTTTTGAAAAAAAAAAAAATTTACAGCCGGTTATATTATGTTATAAAATATTTAGACACCTAAACGACCAAGATCTTTTCGTAAATCTCTAAGAATATCACGAACAACATTTTCAGGCGGATTTTTTTTGATATCAAATATTGTATCAGTAGAGACTGCTTTATTTTTTTTGAGCTTTGGTTTTAGTACTGCAGGTAGAAGTGAACCTCCTAAAATTAGAATAAAATATTGCAGAAAGTCATTATAAATAAATGAGAAAATAAATAAAAATCTACCAGTGGATAATTGCAACGAATTTTCATTCTTAACTAGAAACGTTAAAATAGTTAAGGTTATTTGCTCTGACATCTTTTCATCCTTGGAAAGAATAAGATTCTTATCATTTTGAACAGCTGATGTTCTTGTGCATGGGTGCCTAATGCCCTTTCCAACTAGTTGAAAACAATCTGTGCAAAATGAGTTTAATCTTTCAATGCAGAGATTTTTATTTGACTTTTGATTTTCAATGATATAATCTCTTAAGTTAAAAATCTTGTGGTTGCGCTTGTCTGATACCATACAACAAATTGGACATAAGCATTAGGGTGTCTCAAAAATTTTTTTTTTTTAAAATCAAAAGTTCAATCGTTATCATTATGTATTATTAGCTTATAGTGAAAATTTCAGCCTTCCTAATCAACTCTAAGGTAAAGAAGGTGGTTTTAGACAATTTCTATATAATATAATTTTTCCTGAATATTATATTTTAAAGTTCCGAATATAGATAGTTTTAAATTTAAAACACTCACAAAACACTGGTTTCGATTTAAAACATATCTAATAGAATAAGGAAGATACAGATTTTGTGTGACAATTTTATTTCAGATAATAATTCTAAATTGAGTTGAAAAGCAACAAAAACGTGATGACAGTATTTGTTAGATGTTCCGCAGGTTCTTCTTTGTAATTTTCTTGGATACTTGCTGTCTGTTTTTGTGGACAACCTAGAAAATAACAAAAAAATTAAAAAAGGCAGGTTATTTTGTAAAATAATTAAATAATCCAATGAAAATTCCTTGTATTTGATATTAATAGTTTATTTTATTAAATAAAATGATATGAAGATAATTTAAAACGTTTCGCAGACATTATTGTGTAGAATGCGCGTACATTGGGTGGGGTATGTGGTTGTTAGGTGTAAATTGTTAAATGCAATTGACTTCCTTTTTTGTTATTAAAAATGAGCATGATATGTGTTTGCTATTCTAAAATGCCTAATTTTACAAACACGACCCCTCCCCTAACAATTTACACACTACATGTCTGTATAGTAATGTTTAGTAATTACCTGTAGAGTATCCTGAAGTCTATCCTCGTTATGTGTCCTTCCAATAAAGTTTTGGATAGCTTTATGTCACGTTCTTCGTGATTTCTAGGAGAAAAAGAGAAGATAACTTTGCTCAGTGACAAAATCATCAAGAGATGACATTGGAACAACGACACTGGATTCCAGGTTTCTCAAGCACCATATATTTTTATTCTGGAACGGCAAAAGACAACAATTTGCTAAGGATGTTGTTCTTAACGTCTGTATCTAGATCCCTGTCAGCAAGAGACAAAACTACAAGCTGGGGAGCTAGATACCAAGTGTGCCGTAGAAGGCTTTTGTTGAGAACTTTCCCAATCTCTGCATAGGCTTTGTAATCATCTGACATTTGAAGTTGGTAAGCTTAAAAGCTCTTAGGTCATTTGAAGGAGCTTGAGTTGCCATAGGAATCTTCAGAAAGAATAGACCATGGAAAAACACAATATAATTTGTAGCAGTGTTTATGTTCTTGAGAGTAGCAGGCTCTACTGTTTTTGAATCATTCGGATGTTAGTTCTGAGTCATCTGCAGAACAAGAAAGTAAAGATAGTCACTCATAAACCTGGCCTCATGGTGAGTTCCCGGCTGCCTAAAGAAGAAATTAAGATAGACCCGCACCCAGGAAGTAAGCCAGCAGCTGGCAAAGATACTTGTAGTCTCCTCTTTGGAAAGTGTTTCTTTGAAGTGCAATAAACAGGTTCCTGGTTGAACACCAATACCATATCTTGTCATGATTGGAATCCAATTGTTTAGGAGCTCGTCCATATTTAGCTGAAAACTAGCTTTTACTTCCCCTGAAATCTTTTGGGTTTTTGTAGGAGGCATAAAAGCTTCGTCAGAGTCTGGAAGGCTATCACTGTCTGTGTACCAGGAAACTTCAAACTCTCTTTGTTCTATTTCTTCTACCTTCCTTTTATTCTTTTGTTCTTGATTTCTGAGCTTTTCATCTTGTGAGCGCATTTTTTTCTTCCATTATTCTTATTTCTCCACAGCCAAACAAGCATTTTTTTGAAATGTGTTATTAATACCCGCCATCTCGACCATGCGTCCTTTGAGACAGTGCTTTAGAAAAATCCAATGTCCTCTTTATGAGCCTCTCTGTTTCTTAATGGATCACTCTTTATCAAGTTAAGATGTTGGCCTTATGAATTGGGAATGAAAAGTTGCTTTCATTTAGAAAGTTGTTTACTTTCTTGCAGAGCTTCCTTCTGGTAGACTTAGAAGTCTCGAGTCTTTTTAGAGATTGGTACTCATTGATCTTGTTGGTAAATTTGTTTCAAATTTGCTGCTCTGTGAGTATGAAATTGTTGTCGAATCCAGCTTTGCAAACACCTCTGATTGTCTGTCGCCAATTCTCTTCACACATTCCTTCAGCTAACTTGCTGCATTTCAGATAACTTTTTCCAGAAGCAAGGGCACATCCAACTTTACAGTTCGATATTTCTTGGTAGTGCTAAGAAAATGCCAAATGGTTAAGTAAAAACAAACAGATAAAATTCAGAAATTTTTTAGACGTTACCTAGTTTCTTTTCTAATGTTGAGCCAGTAAAACCTTCTGACCATTTCTTTTTTATAAATTTATAGTATAAAATATAGCTTACAGTACAGAAGTTTGTTTCGTAACAGCAAATAATACTATTAAAAAATACTTTTTTTGCCAAGCAAAAAAAAAGCGTTTCATGCATAGCATACATGTGTTGTTTTTTACTATAATTATCTACACTTAACAAATTATTTGAAATGAAATGAAAACTTACTAATTATGTAAAACTTTCATATGCACGCGCGCAATTTTTATGTTAGAAGAATTAGCAAACAAACCGTTTTTATTTTTCATTTTAACGTCTTTATTAATTTAAAAAATAAAAAATAATATTATTAATAATAAATTATTAATTATATTATTTTTATTTTTTAATAATTTTTGTCATGTATTATAAATAAAAATGTGTAAATAACTAATAAAATAATAAAAATAAAAAATAATTAAAAAATAAAAAATAATTAATGTGTTTCCTAAATTCTCCTAACATAAAAAAAAGTTATTACAAAATAATAAATTTACAATATAATGTTCTATGATTCTAAGAAATTGACTAAACCACCTTCTTTACCTTAGAGTTGATTTGAACGGCTGAAATTTTCACTATATGCTACAAATACATAACGATAACGATTGAGCTTTTCCACATTTTGATATTCGAAAAAAATTTTTTTTGAGACACCCTAATAAGCATTGATCCTCAGTTGGAGCAATTCTTCCTACCTTTATAAGTAACTCTCTTCCACTTTTCCGAACCTCTTCTTTCATTTTTACACGCTTTCCTTGCTGTGAACAAGATTATTTGTACTATTAGTGAAATATTTTAGAAAAAATTTAATAAATATAATAAAATATTTATAAAATATAATTACCTATTTGGCATAGAGAGCATTTTTGCAACAGCAACAAAGTCCAGTAGAAAATGCATTTATATCAAAACTGAATACTTCGTGTACATAGTCTCGAACTAGTGTCACCAATGATGGCATACTGCGAAGAGAGTAGTTGTCTGTTTTGTTACAGTAACGAAAACAAACTGAATCTCTGGACTCATTATGATTTTTTTTCCTTAAAAGATGAGCCATTTGATATGTAATATGTATCTACTTTTATTGTTATTTAAAATAAATGTTTATTAATTTAAAATGTTATAAAAAGTAGTTATAATTTTTGCAAATTAAAATAAAAAAAGTTTTTAAAAAAATATTGTAAAATTTTTTACAATATTTCTAAACAAGTCATCAACCGCTTTAAGAGCTTTATTAGTAAAATTATTTAAGGTATTATTATATTTAAGTTAACCACATTTTGAAGACAAAAAAAATGAAATGTCACGTGGCTTTCTATGATTTTTGTAATAAAAGTAAGCTTAAATAATATAATTATTATTGTTTTTTAAACGCTAATTTCTGGACTTCAGAAAATATCAATATTGGGCTAAGAAGGAACGCTTTCGATTTTATTTTCAACACATTCCACCTCGTACATATAAATATTAATAGAGTCGGAAGAAAAACCTCGTGTCTTTTGAAATTCAACCTAAAACCCCTAGAATCAAGCAGTGAGACGCGTTTTAAGTTATGTTTGTGTTGCGTAAGCATTTTAGAATAATAACTTTTTTTTAGCATTTTTACGGAGTTTTTCAAACAGATTTTTGTAATTTTTGCAATTTTGTTCATGATTTTCGAATTTTGTTTTTAAGTATTTAATATAGAACTTTTGTTTTAGTTTTGAAGACTTTTTTAGTCCCTTATTTATCCAAGGAGATAATGTCTTTGGCTTTGAGATTTATTTCACATTTCGGAAAATTAGCGTCATAGATTTTAATGAAAGTTTTTAAAAATGTATTATAGAAAATGTTTATATTATCATTAAAGTTAATATGATTCCAGTCCTGCTGTAAAATTTGATTTTTAAATGATTTTAAGTTACCATGGTTAACAATTCGCTTTTATATTGTCATTCTACCCTCGTTTTTTATTTGATCATCTGATTTAATAGAAAAAAATATGGGAAAATGATCAGAAACATCAGTTTTTATAATTCCTTTCTTATGTGTGTGTGCTATATATATATATATATATATATATATATATATATATATATATATATATATATATATATATATATATATAATATATATATATATATATATATATATATATATATATATATATATATATATATATATATATATATATATATATATATATATATATATATATATATATATATATATATGATTTAGATGTTTGACATCTTGTATGAGAGTATATATATATATATATATATATATATATATATATATATATATATATATATATATATATATATATATATATATATATATATATATATATATATATAAACTAATTTAAAACATCAAAATTTCGAATAAATATATATATACATGTACACATATATATACATGTATACATATATATATATATATATATATATATATATATATATATATATATATATATATATATATATATATATATATATATATATATATATATACCCAGAAAAACACGGAGACGTACAAAAAAAAAACAATAAACGTTCAGACGGAACGTCTCAGATGCGTTCTAAACTGATTCTAGATAAGACGTTTTACCAGGATGTTCAAATGACGTTGTAAAAAGATTTAAATAAGACTTTTCGTTCACCCCAGTGGGCACAAGAACGTTTTGTGAACGTTTTTTAAGGGTGCTACAAAAACGTTTTTTATTGGTTTTTTGAACGTAAATATGAAGCGGTGAACAGACGTTTTTCTGAAAACGTTATTTTATTAACTCTAAATGAAACGTTTTATCGTTTTTAACGTTTTCCTAACAACCTTTTTTTTTAGTAAAAGTTATTTAAGTAAAAAACTTGTTATAAAGAAAAAAAACATTTTCACGAATGAAAACTTGGGTCTAACAGACTAGATCCGGATAAATAACTAAAAGTTTTAACATTTGTGTTTATTTACAATTTAAGCATACAAAAACATAATAAAGTAATTGTCATGCTGTTCTATTAAGAGCTCTCTTCAAACGATCGCTTAACAACTTATTGACCAAATCGAATTTTGCAGTATGTGATACTAATGTTCCTAAAAAGAAAAAAAACCATAGAAATCTTTCATGCATTTCACTAAAATGTAAAAAAATAAATCAAAATGTAAATAATAAGAAATAAGTAATGTAAAATTTTACACAGAGTATAAAAGGAACAATATAAACACAACACATTTATAAAAAAATTACTTATAATTACTATATACAATGTGTTTTTTTAAATGATCTATTTCTATAAGTTCCAGCATTCTTAAACAATGCTACAACACATTTTGACATGTCATCCAAAACATTATTAGCAGAAGCTAAAAAAGAACTTAAAAAACCATAGAATATATTTAGTTTGATCACATTTTACTTTATTTAGGAAAACTTTATACATAAATGTAAACAAGAATATAACAATAAATAAAACATTACTTTATTATTTAAAATTATTTCCCTTTTATCAAAACTTGTTATATCATTTATTTTTAAAAATAAAAAAATAATGAATCTTCAAACTCAATTTTTTCCTCGAGGATATTCACTTCAGATAAAGACTTTTTGATTTAAGACATTAGGAATGGTATATCTGGTATCATTGTACCCACAAATACTGTATATTGAAAACCTATTATAAAATAAAAAAAATTAGAACAGAGTAAAATATTTATGAAAAACTGCTGTAGAAAACTGAAAATTAAATTAAATACCAGAGCATCTTTTGAAAAATGAAAAAAGTCCACATTTATTATCATACCTGTTTCACTTATAGGCTTAAAACTTGATGGCAGTTCATTGTAACAAAAAAGTACAGCAATCCTTCTCTAGAAGCATTGCTGGACTTTATTTGCTACCATGGCGCAGTGGATATTAGATATAAAATCAATTTTGAAAAGTTATCAAGAAGTTTACATACATGAGCTAAATTAAAAAAAAAGATTCTTGAAGTTTAGAACTTGAAGTCTTTGTATTACTTTATGCATGCATCTTTAGTTCTTTAGTCAAGATTTAGGTTGCCACTATTTATATTTGCCATTCTTTATAAGGTGAAATTAATATTTTTCTATTTTTTACGTACTGTCGCATTCTTAATTTTTTTTATAATCTACGGTTGTTTCTACTAATAAAGTCTTCCGTTTAAGCTAAAAAAAAAATCATTGCTTAATATTTTGTATACAAAATTATTTCTATTTGTAGAAATAACTTTATATACATAATTTCACTTATTAATTCAATACTTCTACATCTAGAAGTTCTACTTGTATAAATAATGTAGAGCAAATGTTAGCTGGAGTAGAAATAATCTAGATATAGCTTTATATATTTATTAAAAGATTTATTTATGAAATGTTTCTAACTTAAACTTATTTTGTTTTAGGTTATGGTCATTTCATTGTAACTATACTTGCATCTTTGTTACTCAAAATTGAGAATGGTAGTTTAACTTTTTCAGTATATTAAAAACAAAAATTCTACATACATAAAAAAAATTAATTATAAAAAAAATACATACATACATACATACATATATATATATATATATATATATATATATATATATATATATATATATATATATATATATATATATATATATATATATATATATATATATATATATATATATATATATATATATATATATATATATATATATATATATATATATATATATATATATATATATATATATATATATATATATATATATATATATATATATATATATATATATATATATATATATATATATATATATATATATATATATATATATATATATATATATATATATATATATATATATATATATATATATATATATATATATATATATATATATATATATGGTTCGAAAGAGCTTTGAATTTGTAATAAAATGGTGAAATTTTTATGTAAAAAGAATAATTACAAAAAAAGTTATGCTCATTTAAGTAACATTATTTTTTATGAAACATTGTTTAAGAAAAATGCAACTTACGTATAAAAAACTCGTGTTCGGCTAACGGCAGCTTTGTAATAGAATTATTGTTAATTTGCGCATGATTTTGCATTGTGAAATGTGCAAAACGATTTAAAAACGTTATTAAAAAAGTTTCGAATTAAATATTTTTAATGATTAAAACGTAATAGTAAAATTTATAACAAAATTTTATAAAACATGCAGAAAAAAAAACGCATATTTTTGCGATATTTACAATAATTATATATATATATATATATATATATATATATACTCCATTATCAATATTGAAACTGTTTATTCAATTCAGGATATTGGAATCACCATGTCCTTTGATCTAGTATTTTAAGCATAGCATACTCTCGCATTTCCTTACTTTTGAAATCCTTCATCTCTAACAATTTTCAATTTTTGTCAAAAGCTTACATTGTTTATGTGCGACCTGTTTTAGAACCTTGTACTCCAGTCTAGAGCCCTCTTCTTTTAAAAGATATAATTTGCATAGAAAAAGTTCAAAAATATTTTACCAGAATTGTTTGCAAAAGGTACTTATCAAGGCTTATTGTTTTCCAAATAGAATCTCTTGAGTATCGCAGAATTAAATTTGATTTTGAGTGACTTATCAAATTGTACATAATCTCGTTGATTTACCATTTTCAGATATTTTTACTTTTTTCAAAACGAAATATTTTACTAGAAGTCATTCACAAAAATTTACTCCACGTAATAAATACATTAATGATACTAGAAGATTTTTTTTACAACGAAAGAACCATTAATGGATGGAACTCACTTCCTGACCACATAGTGAACTCGCCCTCACTGCTAGCATTCAAATCGAATTTTAAAAAATATGATTTAAATTGTCACGCAGTCTACTAACTTGATTTTTTCACATTTACTCATATTGAATTTTGTTTTTTTGTTTTTTTGGTGTTACATAAGAGTAATTTATTAATTATTTGTCTCACCATTTTGTATTCTGTGTATTTTTCAAATGCAAATAAATAAATAAAAAGATAGTTTCTTAAATTTTTGAGAACCGGAATGTTTTCCGGTACATCCGATCCGGCCGGAATTATAATATTTCAGGACGGAATGCCGGAATTTATTTTTTACTTTTTTTATTTAAGACATGTACAGACTGTGTAAATTAGAGTGTAAATACAGACTGTGTAAATTAGAGTGTAAATTAAGACATACACAGACTGTGTAAATTAAATCAAAAAATCATTATCCTACAGGACAACATAGAACTATGCGTAAACTTAGGTAAAAAATACAAAATTCATAACAAATACAATGTAATTTTAGCTAAAGCTACAGTTTAGCGCTCTAAAATAATTTTATTTTTTCGCACGTTACGTTCTCGTTAGTGGAGAGTTGTATTGTTTTTATTTAAACATTAGAAATTTTAATTGAAATAATAAAAGAAAAAAGATTGCTGCCTTATGCCAAATCCTCAGTCAATGTAGCAGCACTTCCTTGTAGAAGCAGGTTATAAGATAGTCGATAATATTAATAAGTCACCACTTTGAGCAAGTCTCCACACAAAGCGCATCAAGCGAAAATATAAAATTAATTTAGACAGCATATCTTAAGCTTTGCCTAATTTTATTTGCAGTAATTAGGTAAAGAATTCGAAAAGTTTATCAACATTGTGGTGCAGAAAGAGTTGATATTCAGTTTTGGGCAATAAACAAGCTCTCTTTTCCACAAAAATGTTATCAGCCTTTGACAATAGTCTCATTTTTAATGTCTCTTAACTTTTAAATAGTTAAAAAGTATACAATACCTAATTACAGTAAATATTTCATATATGTATGCATATATATATATATATATATATATATATATATATATATATATATATATATATATATATATATATATATATATATAAATATATATATATATATATATATATATAAATATATATATATATATATATATATAAATATATATATATATATATATATATATATATATATATATATATATATATATATATATATATATATATATATATATACATGGCCTACTTAAATACACAGCCTTCTATTCTGCTTAAACCGGAAAAAAATAGAAGGCCAGTTAAAAAAGCGCTCATTTTGTCGGATGGACAATCTTTCTCAAAATATTTTAATTATTGAGCTATAAATTTCAAGTAAGTAAATCTGGCACAGGATAAAAAATTTTGCGTTGGCTTAATCGAAGTATATACTATACTTCACTAAACTTTGTAAAATTTAAGGCTTTTTTTTAGGTTTCTTTTCAGTAATAAATAGTAATCATGAATAATAAATGTCTTTATTGAAAACAACACAACATTTATTAACCTTCATAATTATATATTACTTAAATGATTATAGAAAGACATGGGTTATATTTGTCAGTAGAATTTTTAAAATATTCAAGGACTGTACAAGAAATAAGAATACACAAATTCTCAAAAACAAAGCTTTAAAAGTATTTTAATTTTTTTACACAAGCTGTTTAAAAATGTGAAACAAAAAATTCTTATTTTTTTCTCTCTTTTTTTAACGGCAACAATGTTATCTGCAACAATGGAATTACTGACTCTCTATCTGATGTTATTAAAATAAATATTTGAAATAACAGTGTGTATAATTTCTTTTCCACAATTTTAGTGATTTAAACATAAAAATGGTTCGTATATTTCTCTACTGCCAAGAACTAACTTTGCTGCTTTACGGTGTTGCATTTGAGATCAATAATTAACATCAAACACATGATCTAACATAGCAAAACTATCACAGACATGTTCTAAAATGGCTAGTGATGGAGTTGCTAGCCCACCTCTGGACAATTTGTTTAAATAACTATATTCATTCGACTCCTGTTGACAACGTTGACTACAAAGCAACTTGCAACATATTTTAAACTTCTTAATCAGTTTTTTGGCAATAAAACCAGCAATATAAGTAGCAACTTCACGCGAATCATCTGATAAAATCACACAGTCATAATCTCTTTCTTTGATCTGATCCATCAAGAATGTAGCATGTTGTGTATCTTGAACATTATTAATACCATTTTCAAATATTTTAATTCCTTCCTTTATTAAACTTTTTATTTGGATTATCTTCTCACTATAGATAACATCTTTCAAACTGACAAGAAACCTGCCACCACTCATTTGGCGGTATTGTCCAAACCTTCTTTCTAACGAATCACTTTGAAAACGAGCAGTCAATATAAATTTATAATTATGTTCCAATAGATCTTCTATTAAAGAAGCTTGACATAATAAAGTTCTTTGTAGTGCTAATGATGTTTGAGGAGATAATGTATATTTCTCAAAATTTGGGATTTTGGTGTTTTTCCATTTATTTAACCATTCAGCGAAAGCTCGAAAAAACTCAGGTTTTTTATCATTAATAATAGCAGCATTTCCAAGACAGTTATTAGAAAACTGATTTTTCGAATTTGTAATTGTCCACCATTTATTAAAAAGAGTTAGGAAAGATGTAATATCTAAACGGTTGGGAAAATATGATTTTATTGCTACAGCTGTACTTTCATGGAAGATACCTAAAGCAACAGTGACATTTTGCTTGTAGTTTCCAGGATGGACAACTTGCTATTTATTTTTGGTGCTTTTTTCAAACTTGGATCCAACAGGCTGTCCTTTTCTAATAAATCATGAAATATTTTCCATGATATTTCTCCTGGTTGAACGTGAATTTCATCTTTAAAAGCTGAAAAATGAAATTCTGGAAAAATAAACCTTTTTTTATTTAGTAAGTTGCTTCGAATGTTTTTAGTCAGATGCACTGTGTCAAGTAATAGGTAAACTTTTTGTGATTGTACATTAATAAACAAATCATCAGGTTTTTTACCATGTGCATCAAGCAATTTTGTAAAAGAGGAAACATTTGAAGCATGATTATCACAAACAACACCTCGAACATTAAAACTGTATTTTATTAAAGATTAAATCAAGCCGAGAATTTCAGTTTTCAACCAATCACTGTATATTTTTATAATTGGAATGGCTTTGATGACACAAGAGGTATTTTCTTTTAAACCAACTGCCATGAAAGAAACGATGCTTTTATAACATTCATTTTCTTCACTAATCCCAATTACATCTTCACCAGAATATTCTGCACATTTTTGCAAATACATTTCATCAAAAATTATTATAAGATCATTTGATAAGCTCCCATTATCATGTAACAACTTCAAAATTTTAATAGAATCAATTTCACCTGCTTTAAGCTTGCCTAACAGTGATATAGATGGAAGAGAAAATTCCTTCAGCAGTAAATGATAAGTTTGCAATGATGTGTAACGCAACAGCAAGGCAAATTGAAGCATATTTGAAGAATAAATTTGATTTTTTTTTATTTGGTGATTTATAAGTTCTTCAAGAATGGAAGACAACTTTTTTTTTTCAATGCTAAAATGTGAATCAAAGTTTTCCAGCATACTCCTTCTCTTTAACATACATTGATGGGTTACTCTGAGCCAAGGTGGCAAAGAAACTGGAAGGTTTTTATAAAAAAGTTTGACATGAAGATTTTTGTCAATACGAATACATTCAGCAACTTCAGGTATGTGTAGTTCATTTTGAATAATTTTATGGAACATGAAACAATCATCGAATTTGGAAAATGAACATCTTGTTGGTGAATCAGCAACTGTAAGAGAATTAAGATATTCAATAATATCATTTGATAAAAACTTCTCATATTCATCTTTTTAAAAAATTCTTTTAGTTGGTGATTTTCTTGGTACAAACATAGCTGGAAGTGAAGCTGTTGCAATGCTGGCCAGGTATATTGTAGGAACAACTATGCAACAGTTATACTTTCCTTAAGTTTTTAGACCTATGATTTTATCATAAAAACAAGGGCGAAGAAGGAAAGGTGGGGGGGGGGGGGGCCCAAGGAAAAGATAGAGATGTATTATATTATATTATATTATATTATATTATATATATATATATATATATATATATATATATATATATATATATATATATATATATATATATGTATGTATATATATATATATGTATGTATATATATATATATATATATATATATATATATATATATATATATATATATAAATATATATATATATATATATGTACATATATATATATATATATATATATATATATATATATATATATATATATATATATATATATATATATATATATATACATACACACACATACATACATATATAAGTTAAATAGCTAACTAGTTAGCTATATAAACTCTATAACTATTTAAACTCTCAAACATGATTATTAGCAAAAGAGAAAGGTTCACAGAAGTTCGTGCAACATTATTATCGTTTTGATTTCCTTTTCAATTTCACAACAATATACGAACTTGTCAAAAATAATCAAAACATTTAACAAAATAATTTTATGCAACGCTAACAAAGATATATTTGAAAAAATTATATAAAAATAAACTACTCACACAATTTTGTAGAACTTATTATAAGCTAAATTATTTAAAACGCGTATTAAAGGGGGTTAATTTATTTCGGCGGGGGCTGTAAATATTTAAGCCCCTGTTAATCCATTTTGCCATACTTTAAAATAATTTAACTCCCGGTTATAGTTTATTTCGAAATAGATTAACCGGGGAGTTAAAATGTTTTAACCGGAAGTTAACTTCACGGGGAGTTAATCCATTTTGCGTTACCGGCTCAAGCCCAATAAGTGATATTGGTCAGAAAGAAGGCGTAAACTTCCTAGTTAAATGGTCTTACGCGGTGCTCTATGCTAGGACTGTAAGGACTTCTGGGAGCACCTTAAAAGCCACAAAATAAGAAAAAATCATGATGAAAATAATTATTATTTTAGACTTTAATGCATAACAATTAAAACTTTTTTGATTAAAAATGAAGAAAGTGATCTTTCGCACGATTTTTTGATAATGATTTTTTTTAAGCTATGCTTTTATAAAGTAATTATTCTTTTTAAAACTTTAGGTACGAAGAAAACCGTGGCAAGCTTTTGAGAATAGACTGTTTTCGTTGCAGTGCTTTATGATTTGCTCATAAATGAAGCTATTCATTATCTTGTACGGTACTGATGTTTGTGACACTGGTCTATATGAGCACTTTTTTCTGTTATCAATCTTGAAGATTGGTGTTATTATTGACAGTGTCCATAGGTTAGGTAATTTGACTTCGGAGATCTCACTCTCGTAGCTGACGGTTGCTGTTCTTACCTACCTTACTGACTCTTTTGTATGCAACTTTGTGTTCGTTACGAATCACCTCGTGTGTCTATCTTACCAACTGCTAAGTATTTGCGCCGTAGTACTCTCTTCTCTTTCACAGCTACTTCAACTTGAAGGGTGTTTCACGTTTCTTTTTTCCTCTTAAAAGGTAATACAGTCGCTGGTACGTAGATTTTGATTGCTTCGTTAATTTTTTCTACTACTTATCCACTTGTGTGTGGCCTAGTGAGACTCCTATGTGTAGATCAATGAATCTGTCTGGTTCATCCGTGATAACTAAGATTAGTGTGCTTATTGGTCATCCTTCACTATTTCTTTGATAAGTATGAAAGTTACCATTTGTATAAAAAAGTTTACGCTTAGACATTGTGGGAGATCATATCACTTTGATGCACTTTTTGCACGTGGAAAACTGTTGCAGATGCGCCATCTAATTCAAGCTCTCCGTATGTTGTGTGTCTGAAGTTGAAGTCGCCGTAGATTAGAATGGATAAGCATTCCAGTTTTGGGATGGTTTGCTTCCCTGCTTAGATTTTCTTAATTACTCTTTTAAACACTTCTTTGTCGTTGTCATGTGGACAATAAATGACACCGAGGAAAATCAACTAATTGTCTAGCTTTATAACTTGCCATATTTGGTCAGATGAGTTCAATTACTTTATGTCTGTTTTAGTTTATAGTTATATATTGTATATTAAAATTAGATATTATATAAATGCATATTGTATTTATATTTCATGAATTTCTTAAGGTACAAAAAATTTACATTGATTCGTTTTTAAAATTTTCTGTGGAATATGAAATTGATACAATACCACTTGAATTTGGACAAGAGATTATCTCAGTTATTGCATCTATTCATTGCAATGGATTCACAGACGATAAACCCGTAAAGTTTTTCAAGCTAATGGCTTTTAATAAAATTCTCGAACTATTAACGCAGAAAGGTTTTTTCAAACTTTTGATTTATTTGTTTTATTCTTATCAACCAGTTGAAAAAGTTTTTATTTAATTTTATAATATTCTTACCATAGCAACTATACAAGTCTATCTAAAATTAAATATGAAAAATAAAACAAAGTTTGAAAATAAGACGCATCTGTGTGAGTGCATGTCTATTATAAAAAGGTAACTTTTACATTATATTAACTTATTTTTTTTAGGATATGTTATAGGGTTAAAAAAAAAATCAAATCTGCAAAAAAATATTTTTAACGCATGCTAAGCTATATGTTTAACATCTTACTAATATAATAAAAGTTATTAACAGCAGTACAGTCTTTGATAAGGATAGGTGTAGGAAATATATTTTCGTTTATTTCTCACGCACATAGAGCTTTAGTTTATGGACCATGTAAATGCAAATGAAACTGCAATGATTCATTTTGTATTCTTTGTTTATTTTACAAAGTAAATGTATGGATAATTAGTATTACGTGGCGATTGGCATAACAATCGACAAAACTGAAGAGATTGGAGCAACATAGTTTTATTGTCATCGCTAGAGATGCTACGGATATCTGGAATACGGGATAGTAGCATACTTATTCTTCATCTTCAGACACTTTATTGATTATGGTATCCCTCGCAATAAATGATGTGGGAAAATTCTCGTATCACGGCCAAAGCTCCAGACATTTTGTCATTTAAGCAAATCGCTTTTCTTCTGGATGCTAATTGGTAATGGTTTATTGTACAACAACATAATATAACCATGTGGGCACAGGACGTAAAAAAGACGTCTTTTAAACGTCTTTTGAACGTTTTGAACGTCTTTTGAACGTTTAAAAGACGTCTTTTTTAGGTCCCGTGCCCACTGAAAAGTCACTTTTAGGGTCGTTTTTGGCAGCCGTTTTGTTTCTTGCGTTTTGAATTGATTATAATCGTTTTAAATTTATTTTTGTAGCATTATTTGCACGGAATAACATTGGGGAAATTTTTTTCGTATTTCAAGCTTTTTACTTTTAGCCAATTTACACTTTTCCCATTATCATTGTTATTCCTCTTCCATACTGTATTTTGAACTAAATTCTTAAGGTCCAAGAAATCACTGAACCGTACTTCCTGAATGTTTTAGAGTAATTTTTTCGTTTGTCTTTGAACTGGCAACAATGCAAAATCGTAAATGATAACGAACAATAATCTTTAATAAATAGTGCTGCAGTGGACTATAATAAGTTCTTCCACCGTAGTTTAACTAAACGTTAGTTCAATGTTAACGCCACAAATTATGTTGTCACCAAATTTGCTGAGAATTTTTTGCCACAATTTCCATTATGCAATGGATGTTGAATAAATTATGTACGTTTTACAGGAGATTTGCACTATATACATTAATGAGTTTTCCTCCTGAAGATAATTGTTGAATTTATGACTTATTTGAAATGAAAACTCATCAGCATACTCACTTATAAGAATGTGTAGCATACCAAATGGTAGAGAATATGAAACAGCACAGAGTGGTACAAGTAACTCAACACGGTAGAAAAATGGACTTAGTTGGTTTTCCAGGTATGCCCGCAATATAATAGCTAACTTTTTTATTTTTGATTGCGTTGCTAAGTTTAGTTTATTAGTTTTCATAACTTTTCCATGATCGTTATACGATAGCAAAAGAAACGAGGAACCGCAAAATTAACTTTTGCCTAATAATGCATCTTATATATAAAACTTGAAGCTGTAAAAAAGAAGTTTTTTCTATCAAAGCATATTTTTAGTTGATTTTTGAAAAATGTAAATTGCGTAATAGGAACTAACAGGTGCGTTTAAAGTGTTTAAAAACATTTAGGTATGTTATTTGAGTTAGTGGAGAGTCAATTAGTTGCCGTGTTGCTGTGGCTAGAGTTCTGGCTTACACCTAGAGATCCTTAGTTTGACTCTGACTCAAATAATAAAAAATAAATTGCCCAATAAGCAACAGTGGTAAGGAAATGAATTAGTTAAATGCTCTTCCGCGGTGCTCTGCAACAAGATCGTAAAGGACTTCTGGGAGTACCTTAATAACTACAATAAAAAAAAAAAAAATATTTTGCTAGTAGGTTGTTTTTTTTACCTTAAATGTTGTGGTATTTGTCATCAGAATATAATAGACTTGAAACAAAATGTTTAAATTAACGGAAACTTCAATTTGTAGAACTCTAACTATAGGGTAAGCTAAGGTTGATGTAAATCGAAATTTTTTTCATTTAGACAGCAAAGCCCATGTTTCCAACTTGAAAAAAGTACAGGCAAGGCAATATGTAAGTATTGCTTGTTATATATTTGAAGCAGTAACTGCTTTTCATGTTTGAAGTCCGATGTTTAAATATTTTCTTTTAGATTTTCCGATTCACGTCTTAGAAGTTATTGGTTACGATCCCTTGACAAATTTTCTTTATGGAAAAACATTTCGAGAAAATATTATTCAAGTTGATATTCATGGTAAAAAACCTGCCGTTATAATAACGGAAGATAAATGGTTGTCTGTTTCGAGTTCATCTAGTTTTCAAATAAAAAATTAATAAAATACAATAAAAAAGTGTGAATTAAAACTAAAAATTCCAATAATCGTTTATTGAATCTTCATGCAAAGATTATTCATTTAATTAATGGAGATTTTTTTAAATTTCAAAATTAATAAAACTATGGATATATTGCGATAGTCGTTAATTCAAAAAAAAAAAAAAGTCAAAGATTGTATGCAAATATGTCTGATGCAAATATGTAAGCGTAAACTTTAGCTTGAAATGCATTGAATTTTAATATATTCTTATATATTACTATTGAAACTATTATTTTAATAATGATATATATATATATATATATACATATATATATATATATATATATATATATATATATATATATATATATATATATATATATATATATATATATATATATATATATATATATATATATATATATATATATATATATATATAATTAATAATATTTATTTGAAATATAAATAAACTCAAGTATTATCATTTTATTGAACTTAAATAAATTTTACTCAGAAATGCAGAAGTGATAAAAAGATTACTTTTTCCTAGTTTTTGGTATTCAGGGGCTCTAAAAATATAAAAAAGCTTTTAGGTTAAAGGAACAATCAGTTTTTGAACTGGTAGTGCTTAGGTATAATGGCACCAAGGACTCCATGCATATAAACAATAAGTTTCAAACAAATGGTTACAAAACTGACGACTATTACGTCATCAACTATCATAAAGATTACGGTTCACAAAAAAGTTTGCTTTTTACTCCATACCGTCATTCTAATATTAACTAGTGATTTGCGGGGTACCCGGTAATTCAGCTGTTTTTACGGGTTTCCGGAATCGTCCGTTTTGTTGCGGTACCCGACACCGGTTGTTTTAAAAGAAATTTTTAAACAAATATCAATCTTACTTGTTGTAACTATTTGTTTAAGTGGTACTTTAAATTATGTCGAAATATCATTAAGAGGATTGCTTTTAGTTTAAATTTCAACCAATAGACTTGTTGATATAAGTTATGGAGTCGATAACCACAAAGCCCTGTTTACTCAATATAGACGCGTCTCACTTAAAATATTTATTTAATTTTATTTACATTATAGTCATACTCTACTCTTTTTATTTTATATTTTTTTTCTACTGCAATTCTCTGTCTCTATAGAGTTAGTTTTAATTTTAAAGCTCTTAATGTTTTTAACATTAATATATTTGTTGACAATGTTGATGATGATGATGATGATCATCATCATCATCATCTTCAACATTGTCAACAAATATAAGAAAAAAAAACTATATTGTCAACAAATATATGGAAAAAGTTATGTATTGTTTAAAAACAAGCGTATATAAGTATATAAAATATGCCACAGTGTCAAAAAATGCAACCTAATTTGAACTTTCCGTACAAACAAAAACTTTTTAGGGTATAGTAGTGCACAACGAGACGCTCACATTAGTATAAATTCTGAAATCAAACTATTTCGTCCGTGTAAGAAAAAGTAATTTTAAATATGAAGAACTTTATTATTTTTTTACAAAATTATTTTTCTAAAAACAAAAATAACATACAACTCTAAACCATGTGTTTCAAAAAAAAAAAGTTTTAATGCTCTAAATCTATTCTAAAACAGAAGTATCCATTACTGGTTAAGCTTACTGAAAAACATAAAACCATATTTTCAAAAATGGGCTTTAAATAATTGTAGAGAAAAAAGCGGAAACCATTTTGTCTGAATGTTTCATTAATACTCAATAAAAACGTTAACCTTAAGAAGATATAAAACTTCAAATTACAAAAAAATAAAGTATTTTTATGCACAATCAAACAAATGATAAGAAACGGTTGTGCTTTGGAGATTCAGCTACGAGCATCTGAACTTATCAATCTTTGAAAAGTAGTTATGTTCAAGAAAATTTACCACTTATGAATTACTGCACGGAATTTCCGAAGTTTCTCAATTAATATAATCGTCAAGAAGCAAGAATACTTTTCAGCCAACTGTTGAAGCAAATCAATATTTTTCAAAAGCTTACTGCAGTCATTTTCTGCAAATTACCCACTTTAAAATGGCTTTTGCTGAACATTCACTGTTTTTGATAAGATAATCCAAGGCACCTGAATAAGCAGTTTTCCATCCCAAGAAATAAGTGAAGATCTATCGGCGGAAAATCTGTAATCAAGTTATTAAATGCCAACTTGACAATGGATTCATGAACAATATTTTGGAAGTCTTTTGTCTTTGTGGCGTTGGCTCCGACTTTATAAGCTTTGTGAATACTTTAAATAGATCTTAAGATTCTGAGTTTACCTCTCTGGTGAAGATTTTTGGACTCCACCTTACAAGTGCGAAGGTAAACACATAAATAAGATTGTACACTGCACACAATGTTGGCAAGTTTCATGTCACATGATGAAAACAAAATTCAAGGCTCAACTTGACATCGCTATAGTTTTCAAAAAGATTTTCTTTTGTCTCTTAATTCCAGAGTCTTTTGATAAAGCTTCTTAGATGGAGGAGAGTCATTCTGTGTCTCTATGTTGAGAAGTCCAGGAAAGACTTTTAGGAAACCACTACTTCCATTCATAAAATAATTTTTAGAATATAGTCTAATCCTGTGCCTCTCCTCTCAATTATAGTTCTTCTCAGTACATCCATGTCTTTGCAATATACCAAAAGACTTTTTGAATCTGAAATATTGCATTTTGTTGTATCACATATGTCTAAAGTAACAAACAAATGAGAAAGATGTTTATCTAGTCAATCAAACTATAAATGAAAGCTTTATTCTACAACTTTCTGTAGCGCCATTAGATTTATAGTTGATGCAAGCTTGTTTACACCACGATTTGAAATCTGGCTTTGAAAAACGAGCAGATTTTGAGCAGCTAATGCATCCACAGCTGGAAAAAATTATCGACGTTTGAAAAGTCCTGCAAAAAAAAAATATAGGTAAAGCTTTTATATTTTTCTTTTTAAATTCTTGGTAATTATTGAGGTCGCACTCACTAAAGCTTTATTTTATTTAATTCTGTTTAAATATTCATAAATTATTAAATTCAAAAAATGATTAACCCAAAAAAATTTATTACCTGGAATCACAGAAAGCTTTCCTTCTTCTAAACCACAGAAAGCTTTCCTTCTTCTTAATATAGTCTTACAGCTCAATGCGCTGAGTCTTGTTTGGAATAACCAAAGCAGCTACTCTTTCAGGTGTAACATTGTCTTTTGTTGCGGCATTCAAAAAGTTCTGTCTTTGATGCAACTCTTATGAAAACCCCAAAAATAGAAAAACATGTTGAACATTGCATCTCAACGACTGATTGTTATTTAGAGTGAACCATTTGGGCAATGCTTGTTAATAGAGGGTTTTCACATTTTGTTTTTCCAATGAAATAAATTAAGCAGTCACATGTTGGCTCACTTGTACTTGGAAGAATCTTTACTGCTTGATTGTCAGGGGTGTAAAGAAGCGTTTTCATCTGAATCTCTTCTTCAACTTCCAAAGAAAAAATCAGTCATCTCTTTATTGGCTTTTCTTAAGCACTGAAAACATACAGGTTTTCTGTATTCATGGTGATTTTTTTCTTTATTTGGCATTTTGAGACAAAGTAAGTCAGGTTACACTTTAACACTTAAAGGTTAAAACTGTAGAGTATTGGTTTCCCAGCAAATTTTGTGCGTTTAGTTTTAACTATTACCAAACTCAAACAAAGTAACACTTTATATTTCAATTGAATAAGTCAAATATTTACGTTAAAATAACACATAAATATTAATATGAACAAGTTGTACAAATTTATTTGTTTTGTTTAAATATTTTAGTTATGCTGATTTGTTTTCTTTTAAAAAGCAAATTTAAATGTTAACACGTTGACAGTACTAGGTACAATGTGAAATTTTTTGCAAACCATAATTTATATTGAAGTTCATAAATTTAACAGTTTGCTATTCATTTTTTAAATTAGAACTATATATGCATATATATATATATATATATATATATATATATATATATATATATATATATATATATATATATATATATATATATATATACATATATATATATATATATATATATATATATATATATATATATATATATATATATATATATATATATATATATATATATATATATATATATATATATCTATATATATACAGTCGTATGACAATTTATTATGGCCAGCCAATAAATTTTAACATTCCTTGCTTATCTTTTGTTTTCTTGGCATTATAGTTCGAAATTATATAATTTAATTTATTTGGATGCATACAATATAGTTATACGTTGACAAAATTATTTAAAATTTTATGCTGGTGTAAACACTGTCATTTTTGGCAGCCATTTTGTGTGACGCCATCTTGAGACCGCTATTCTAACAGTGCACGTGTTGAATACTCTCTGTTAGTTTTGGTATATTCTTCAAAGTTATCAATAAAGTAAGTACTCAAATCGATTAATTTTACTTTAAGAATATTACATTACATAAATTAACATAAAAATATTTTTATTTCACTCAGTATTTTGTGATTAAAATTATTTTAAGTAATAATAGAAATTTTCGTACTAAAATTGGTTATTTTTTTAGAAATGGGCAAAAAGAAGGACTTATCTCTAGAAAAAAAAAGTGAAATCCAAGCACTTCTTACAAATACTGGTTTTTCCCAAAGAGGAATCGCCAGAAGATGTAATGTTCTAGAGTGTCAGCGCAGAATATCCAAAAAAAAATTGTCAACATGGAAAACCTGACTCCAAAAAGGACTAGGAACTGTGGTAAAAAAAGAATTCTTACTCCACGAGGTGAAAGAATTCTTACCAAAATAGTATTGGAAGAATGGCTAGCATCAAATGATGATATCACTGAGAAGTTGGAGAGCTCTGGTATTAAGATGTCCAAGAGAACGGTTCAGCGTCGTCTACACGATCTTGGCTACAGCTCAAGACGTCCGGCTAAAAAGCCAAAATTAACGCCAAAAATGATGGAGAAGCAATTAGAATGGGCAAAAAAATATAGAAATTGAACTGAAGACGATTGGAAAACGGTATAACAGATTATTTTATTAATTAATACTTCAAATTTTTTAGATAATCTATGCATTGTGGTCAATGAACCATCGTATAATATTTTTAGGTTTGCTTTAGTGATGAGAGCACGTTCCAAATCTTATCAAAAAAAGCACAATACGTGAAAAGGAAGGTTGGAGAGAAATATTTAAGTAGCTGTATTATTCAAACCGTCAAACATCCAACCTCGGTGATGATTTGGTCGGTCATTTGTGGAAAAGGAATAGGAAGGCTGTACATTGTTCAAGGGATAATGAACCAGGTGCAGAATAAAAATGTCCTGGAACAAAATTGTTACCCCAATTGACGGAATGGTTTGGTCCAGAGGAAAACAAAACATTCATGCAAGACGGAGCACCATGCCATACGGCTAAGTCTATCAAAATCTTTTTGAAAGATAAAAATATTCCTTTGTTGGACTGGCCGGGAAATTTGCCGGATCTCAATCCTATAGAGAATGTTTGGGAGCTATTAAAAAAGGAGGTGGCCAAGGAAAATATTACAAACAAGGTGGTTCTAATAGAAAGTATTATAAAACATTGGAACCACAATGCAAGATTGCAGGAAATGGCAGAAAACTGCATAAAAAGCATGCCTAAAAAGGTACAGGCAGTAATCGATGCAAAAGGGGGGGGGGGGGTTACAAAATATTGATTGTAACTAAGATATTATATTATTATTTTTTATATTTAAGTGTATTTATTCTTATAAAATGGTAATTTTTTATTAACACACAACCTGATTTTTTATTAGAATACGTCTTTGGTAGATAAAATTGTAAAAACTGATGGAAAATCACAATTTTTCTAGAGTTTCTAGAAAAAATGTAGGTGGCCATAATAAATTGTCATACGACTGTATATTAGTTTTGAACGAAACGTTAACTTTTGAATTTATTGCTGCTATACACGTGTGGTATGAGATTTTATTATTTGTTATTAATATAAGTTAACTATGGCAATCGATTCCAGTAAACTTAAAAGTTGTTGTAGATACTTAACGTTTATTTTGTACTTGGTTCAAGAACTTTGTGATACTGGATTTGAGAAAAGCGTTGTAGATGCTCGATTGTTTGTGGGAAAAAGCGCTTACGAAATTGAGTCACAATTTAAAGAAAAAAGAATAGCACCAAAAAAACAAATGTTCGGTTATGAAAATATGGATGAACCTATACAATCTGTTGAAACACAGTACAAAGTAAATTTTTTCAACACAATGATAGTCGCAGTCATAGTCGACACTGAATGTCGATTCAAAGCCCTTAATAAACATTTTAATCGTTTCTGGTTTTATTTACGAAATAAATTATTTGAAATTTTTGCAAAGAGAGAACCTGCTCAAGCATTGTAATAATTTAGGTACAATACTTCGGGAAGGCGAAAACAGCGACATAGATTCTTTCGAACTTTATGATGAACTGCATATTTTAAAATCCACTTTACTTGAAAATATAAATAATGCAAAGCAACTTATACAGTACATTTTAGAAAATAATTTTGAAGAAATATATCCAAATCTTTACATAACAATTAGAATCATGCTTACAATTTCAGTAAGTACAGCTTCTGCTGAGAGAAGCTTCTCAAAGTTAAAACTGATTAAGACATACTTAAAAAGCATGATTAGCGAAGAAAGACTATCTGCTTTATCCATTTTTTCTATTGAAATAGCAGCGGGTGTTAGTTATGACACAAATTTAAAAAGATTCAGCGAGGCTAAAAGCCGAAAAGTTTGTCTTTTTTAATTTGTGTTTGTTCGTGTTATTATTGTTATTAATTCATATCATAATTAACAATAAAACTTAAATGCTCCTCCTAAATTTTTCGATCCAAATTTTTAAACTTAAAATGAAACCTAACATTTAAATATTAGGAACCAAAAGTGTGAATGCCTATATCAAAATTAAGTGTAAAATAAATAAGTTTAAAAAAATTAACAATAACAGCGCTGACTTTTGTTTATAACTTTCAATAAAATATAGTGCTCAATAAAAATTCAAGCCCGGAGATTCGGCCAAATTAAGGTTTGTTTTTATTAGTTCTTTTTTTTTACATGAAGGCCTCGCAAAGCTAATTCACCGATATCCACGATTTGCCTAGCGTCGCCGCTGCTTATCAGCATTATAACATTAACTATAATCTGGGATACTATCTTTGTTTCATATAAATATTGGTAATTATTATAAACTTGATATTATGTCTCTAAGCGTGAACTTTCTATGGTCGCATGAAGACTGTAAAGTACTGTAAAGTTCTTCGCAACGTTTAGTATACATATTAAATTAAAAATTTTGTCTAAAAAGCTGAAATAAATAATTACTTATTATAATAATAGCTTATGATACTAATAAAAGTTGACTATTTTTTTCTATTTGAATATTAGATTTTTCTAACTACGTCCAAACTGAAAACATTAAATTATTAACAAGATACCATCTATATTTTCCGAACTGTTTACTCAATTAATACAGGCTCATAGCCAATCTACAAGGTTATCATAAAGAGGAGGATAAACAGTTCTAATTTTTAATACAAATTGTAATAGAAGATATTATTTTATACACTCTGCAATTATTGACTGAAATTTTCTGCAAAAACGTTTAAATAATTCTATAATATATATGTATTTATATATCTATCTATCTGTCTATCTATCTATCTATCTATCTATCTATCTATCTATCTATCTATCTATCTCTCTCTCTCTCTCTCTCTCTCTCTCTCTCTATATATATATATATATATATATATATATATATATATAAAACCCAACTGATGTTGTTGGAACAGCCTGCTGAAGGAACCAACAATGATAAAATAGATACATACTTCAGCTTTAATAAACTACAATAATGGTTTGAGAGATTTTGAATGAAAGTTTGATAATTTGCAGTTCCTTCCTGGAAGTTTTATAATCCAAGGATCATGGAAGAAGGGCATATCAAGAGTAAAAGAAATGATTAAAATTCAACTACGAAACAAAAAGTGGCTAGGAGGAAAAGGAGATGTATCAGGAAGGGTTACATTGATAAGGAAAATGAAAAAGAGTCAGTACACTCTTAAGTTTAAACTTTTGTTTTTTTTTAGCTGAGAAAATGTAGTTTTATCTTTATTATTTTTTTTTGCATTTAATGCTAAATCAGAATAAAAAAGTTAAATACATTTTTATTTCAGCATTTTAAATTCAACTAAGCATTGTTTAGCCTTGAAACTAACTTTGGTATGTAGAAAAAGTTTGAAATCAAAAAAAAAATTTTTTGACCATACAACCACCTTTTTTTCAGCTAAAAAAAAAAAAAAAAGTTTAAAAACAAAAATATTAAATAAAAATTTACTGAAGTAACAACACTAATATTTTTGTAATCTAGAACACAAAAAATTTATTAAATGTTCAAAAAATGATCCAGTTTTACTCGTTAAGGACAATCATGAAAGCCATTGTTTATTAGATGCTATCAACTATTGTTGTGAAAATGGAATGGTAGTTTTAATATTTCCTTACCACTGCACTCACCGCATGCAACCTTTAGACGTTGCAGTTAATGGTCCTTTTAAGCAAAAATTATCTACGTGTCTTGTGATTGACTTTTATCCAATCTGGGGAAAAAAATATCAATACATGATTTAGTTGGCATATTGACACATACCGCTACATATATTGCCAGGAATATTATTTCTGGTTTTTCCACAACTGTATTATCTTTTTTCACGAAATGCTTTCAGAGACAATGACTTTCTATGTGCTGAAGTAACTAATTGTCCTCTGACCGAAACATTTAGTATACATTAAGCTTTTAACACATCTCATAGCATAATTGTTAAAAATCAAGATAATGAGATTGATCGCCAAAAAGTAAAAATTGTTTCCAATGCCCTACAATTAAACCACACAGTACAATTAAACCACACTGTATCCGTCAAACCAATTCCAAAAGCTCTACCTCGCAAAAAAACAAATAAAGGCAGAAAAAGTAGCAAGTCTAAGATTCTCGCTGACACTCCAGAAAGAGAAGAAATAAAAAAATTTATCTTTTACGCAAGACAAAATTTTAAAAAACAAAGAGAACTTCAAAACAAGAAACTTCCAAAGCTAACACAAAAAATACTTTACTCTATGTTGAATTTAATTAACTAGAATTATTTTAATTTTCATCACAGCATATTTGTAAAATATCAACTTTTAAATTTATAAATGTTCTTATAAACATTATTCAAATTTTGATTTTATTTTATTAAGTTATAAGTTAATACTATTACTAGCTTTAATAGTTATACATAAGTCTTGTTTAATTTTATTTTTTAAAGTGATAATAACATTAGACTGTATTAGAAAAAAGTGATCTAATTGTTACCAATAAAAGTTAAACTTGATGAAGTTAAAAAATATGTTAATCATTTATATCTTCACCTTCCTATATCTTAATCTTCATATTTAAACTTCAGTTGTTTTCATTTGCTGGTAATGATTAAAAGCTGCCTCAGGTAGATTTTTACTTTTTTTAACATACATTTTTATGTATGTTAAAAATGCAAGAATACTGACTTTATTTTTAGGTTGAAAATTGTACAAACACTTCAATTTCATTCCTTAATAATTGTTTTGACTATTTAGAAAGAAAAAAGGTTAAAATGAATAAAATATTGAATTATAAGTAAAAGATAAAAAAAAGTTTAAAGCTGCCCCCTTCTCCCCTACTTTTATTTCCAGACATCACAGAAACATCATACGTCTGTCCTCTACAAAGTTTAATATCAATATTTGACATTAAACTGTCTTAAGCTTAAATAAAATTAACTTAGCAAATGCTGCAGAATTTCTGTTTTTAAAGTTTCAAGCCTATGAATCTTATGACAAAACCACCTAGTTTTGAGAACCAATCTTAAAGTACTTACATTTGTCTTGGAAATATCAAAGTACATTCAATAATTATAAAAAACAAAATTATAAACCTATGATTAATATTGTTTCTTTAGCAGATAAGAACAACAACATTACCCCTATTATTCTAAATTGCCAGGAGAATGAGATTTTCTTGTTCAAATAGAAAAGCTACATCAAAATTATTTTACTGGTTACATTTTGTAAAGAAATTTTAGTCCGATAAAAAATGTTAAAATCATAAAATTTAGTAATGTGTTAAAAAAAAAATTATGATAAAATAAAATGCAAGTTATTTAATTTTATTATTTTAGAACTTATTATTTTAGAACTTATTATTTTAGAACTTATTATTTTAGAACTTATTATTTTAGAACTTATTATTTTAGAACTATGCATTACATTGATTCTTTTTTTAAATATTTTGTTGATTATTTTATACGCTACTACTTGTATTTGGAAAAGAGATTATCTCAGTAATAATTGATTTGCAATTGCAATTGATACACAGATGATAAACCCGTAAAGTTTTTCAAGCGAATAGTTTTTAATAGAATTTTAGATTTGTCAACAAAAGGTTTTTTCAAATTACTTTTTTATTTTTTTCATTTTTTTAATCACCTATTATTAAATTTTTTTTTTTTCAATTTTATAATCTTCTTACCATAGAAATTACACAAGTGTATCCAAAATTAAATATGAAAAAAGAAACAATTTTTAAAAATAACACACATCTTTGTGAGTGCGTCCCTATTGAAAAAAGTTAACTTTTAAATGCATTATTTTAACTAATGCTTTATTTAAACAATTTGACTTAATTAAAAAAATTAATTCAAACTAGAAAGACTAGAAAATTTAACCAACTGTTAATACGATAAAAGTTATTAAAGAAAATGCAGTGACATATTTGATAGGAGACGGATATACACCTAAAAATTCTGATCGACAAAACTATTTTTTTTAGTTTTAATAAAAAATAATGTAGTTTTTGGTAGATGCAACAGCTAAACTGTTTAGTTAAAAAACCTGCTGCTTCTTTTAGTGCATTTGATTCCGTAATAACTTTATTCATAATTTGCCATGCAATAGAGGAGAGTAAGCAAAAACGGACCACAAAATTAACTTTTGTTCAATTGTTGGTCCGGTTTGCATAACTTTAAAGATTTAAAAAAGAAGTTATTTTCAAAGGATGCAATTTTTTTATTTGATTTAAAAAAAAATGTAAATCGCGTAATCAGAATTGAGAAATTCCTTTATATTATTCAACTACATTAAGATAAGGTTTTTTTGGTTGTTTGAGAAGCATTTTTAATAAGTATTAAAATTTTAACGTTCTCTTTACAAACACAACATTATTTTAAGTAAAAAGATTTTCAAATGTCACTCTTTTAAAGCAGGGGTGGCCACAACTTTTTGATGAGAGCCGAAGTTAGCTTTTTAGTTGTTTACTGGGGGTTGGAGATTTTTAAAGATATTTTATTTAAAAATATTGATTATTTTAATTCATTAAATGTAGTCTAGTAAAAGAACACTGCGCACACATGTACTAGCTAGATACAGTAAAAATAACAGTTTATTGGTAAAAAATATCACAAACATGCCTTTTTTCATAATGTTTCACAATGTCAATTGGCAACTGATTGGCTGCGATTCCAAATGTATTGTACAAGTTAGTATTTTTCAGTGCAAATCTAGTTTTAGATTTTGAAAAACTCATCAGAGAAAACTCAAGTATGAGTGAAATTAATCTCTCTTCTCAAATAGCTTTTGTTAGCTTTTTCTTTTCGTACCTCGTTGACAAACTGATTATAAGTTTTTGAATGTTTTGAATTATGGTGTCTATTTAAACTATATTATTTGCATACTAAAACAGATTGGCACCGAATTAAATTCTCTCAAAAAGTATTTTGTCTATTAAATATACGACATTCTTTGCCGATTTTTTGTTGTTTTGAAGAAGATGCCATTTTGGCTTAATTCACAACTTTTATATAATAACTATAAATAAGTTTTCTAAATTAAAGATTTTCTAAAAATTAAAACTAATTGTAAATGAATTGAAAATTGTAAATGCTTCATTAAAAAATTTGTAAACTTTACATTACTTTGTTAATTAATCTCTGTCGGTTTTAAAGGGTAGTCCGACCGAAACGCACGATGTTTATTGTAAAGAAAACAAAAAGTTTTCAGAGAATTATATTAATACTTTTTAGAATGAAAGAAGAATATATGAAAACTATGTGTGAAACAAAATATCAGCCGAATGCTCGATACGGCTTCGGTGGCATACCTATATCCGATGGTCCATATTTTCGATGACTTTGAGACATAATTGAGGTTTAAAGTCATTAATGTGCCAAATTATCTCATCCTTTAGCTCTTGAATTGTTCTTGGCTTATTAACATGCAGTTTTTCTTTTAAATATCCTCGAAGAAAGAAGTCCAAGGGTGTCAAACTACATGATCGTGGCGGCCAATCAACAACACCACAATGTGAGAAAACACGACCATTGAATTTCTCGCGCAAAATAGCAATTTGTTTGTTGGCTGTGCGTCAAGTGGCACCATCTAGTTTAAACCACTTATTTTCCAGGTCAATATACTCAGTTTCTGGCCACAAGAAGTACTTTATTATCTTGCAATAGCGCCGCCAGCCCATAAACCGCACCAAACAGTCACTCTTTGTGGATGCATCGGCTTTTCAACTATCACTCCTGGATTCTCATTTCTCAAATGCTACATTTCTGCTTGTTAACAAATCCACTGACATGAAAGTGTGTTTCGTTGCTGAAGATGAACTTTTTTGTGAAGTCACCATTTAACTTCTGTCTGTTCAACCAACTACTCGGCGTATTAAGAAAGCTTGAAAACGCAGTAAGTAATATGTAAGTATTATTAAATACAGCTTGCTTTTTAGATTTTTCTTACAACAATTGCTTATTTAACTTTACCTTTAACGTTTGAAACCCAATATTTAATTTTTTTTTAATAATTTTCCAATTCACGTATTAGGAATTATTGGTTACAATCCCTTGACAAACTTTATTTACGGAAAAACATTTCGAGAAAATATTATTCAAGTTGATATTAATGGTAAAACACCTGTCAGTATAATTACAAAAGTTAAATGGCTATCGATTGTGAGTTCATCTAGCTTTCAAATGAGCAGTAAATTAAATACTTTAAAAGAACTTAAAACAACTTAAAAGAAGTAAATTACTACTCGAAACTCAAATATTCGTATATAAAATTTGAAAGTTATTCAGAGGTTTTTCATCAGTTTTTTGAAAAATATTGTGATAATGATAAATGTAAAAAAATAACAAATAATACTTATATTGATTTATAATAATAATTCTTTGTAACACCCAATAATCACATAAATTATAAGTAAAAGTATTAAAAAAAAACAACAACAGCAAAAAATTTAAGTTTCTTGCATTGTTCTTGGAATGTTCTCCTCCATTAGAGTTCTAAATATTAATCTTTGTTCCTTTAAATTCCAATGTTGGAATGATTGTTATAAATTCGCCGCAACATTGGCCTCCAACACTTCCTGAGAGCGTGCAATTATAATTTTTTTACCCTCGATCATACATTGGAGCATGTTTATACCAACTTTCTTGCATATTGTCAATACCTCACCCACAAATGATCGTTGATTGATCATTAACGGCATCTGCGTCCGTATAATCGAGTAACATATGGGGCCCGATAAATAGGTTTAACTTGTTGCGAAAAAGAATGCGAATTGCGAAAAATAGCGTCTACTTTGAAATAAGAATGCGGTTAATTTCTACTTTGAAATTGCTGCTTTGAAATATTAAAGAAAAATTTTAATTTATTAAAAAACGTTTATTACGTGGTGCGGGATTGTTTTTAAAACCTATTCAAAAATTAAATTAAATCTTTGTTATTTAGATTCAATATATAGTTTGCAAATGTATATATTCAAAATAAGAATAGAATTACTCATTTTATGTACGTTTATTATTTGTAATATTTTAATCAGAATAAAATAAAATACTTCTTAAGTTAAGACTACAATTTATTAATTTGTCTTCAAAAACCAATTCGCATTTTTTTTTTACTTTTTTGCAAAATTTGGAGATTTTATTACGAAAAATATTCTTTATGTGCAGTATCAATAATATTCTGAAAAAATTTAACATAGGCCGAAGTACCTTACATCATTAGTAAATACGCGGTTTTCAAGTGGTCTTTAAAAATAAATCATTAACGCATAAGAATTAAAAAGGTTTATTCAAATTTACCAAAAATGTTTGTTTTGTAACTTATGTGGTTTTTGTATATCACGATTCAATATAACTTATCAAATCGAAAAAAAAAATAATTAAATATTTCAAAAGATTTTGTACAAGTTTCTTCTATAGTTTATCTAATTAATCTTTTTTTTTTTGTTTGTATTTTGTTTCTTCGCTAAGACTATCAGATACTCTTCTTTAGGTAACACTGGTGGAGCTTTTCCAGAAATTCTGAAAGCAAAGCAAACTTTGATATCAATTTGTTCTGTTTTATTTATGTGCAGTATCAATAATATTCTGAAAAAATTTAACATAGGCCGAAGTACCTTACATCATTAGTAAATACGCGGTTTTCAAGTGGTCTTTAAAATTAAATCATTAACGCATAAGAATTAAAAAGGTTTATTCAAATTTACCAAAAATGTTTGTTTTGTAACATATGTGGTTTTTGTATATCACGATTCAATATAACTTATCAAATCGAAAAAAAAAAATTTAAATACTTCAAAAGATTTTGTACAAGTTTCTTCTATAGTTTATCTAATTAATCTTTTTTTGTTTGTTTGTATTTTGTTTCTTCGCTAAGACTATCAGATACTCTTCTTTAGGTAACACTGGTGGAGCTTTTCCAGAAATTCTGAAAGCAAAGCAAACTTTGATATCAATTTGTTCTGTTTTTCCTGTTCGTTGTTGTAACGATGGACATATTGCTGCATCATGCTGATGGCTTTTCCGTAATGGTACAATAAGGCCATTCGCAAAACTTTCAAAAATTTTAAACTAAGGCTGCGTATGCCAGTATTGCGGTGGAAGTGAAAGGCAGACTTTAGTGGATCTTTCTCAGTACCAGCATCTCTTTTCTGTTGTCTTTCTTTTCTTTCTTTTTCTTGTTTTTATTTTTTAAGTGTTTGGTCTTGGGCATTTTAAATGAAAGAATTGCAGCCGCAAGTTTTTGTTTTTCACGTAAAGGCGAATCCTCATCCAGCAGAGCTAGTGGAATCATAGTTGAGTTCAATCACCAAGTGTGCTTGTAAAGCTAATTAAGCACAGCTTCAAATGCTTTTGGATTCCAACAAATATTTTTGAATTGAAACATCTGATGGATAGCTTTAAATCTAAGTGGGGGCCTTTGACACAATACTCTCTTCTAAATACCACTTGGCATAAAAACAGACCACAAACTCCGCGATAAGCTTGATTTCTTTTTTGAGATCGTTGCTTTTTGAAAAAAGTCAAGTTGAGAAAACAAAAGTTGCATTTTCAGAGAGTAAATTGCTTTACCAAGAAAAATGGCATCATGGATACCTCCAGTTTTTCTAATTTTATAAACAGAAGGTGATAGATAAGTCACAACTTATTCAGCCAGCTCTCTTCTGTCATCACGTTATCTTCTCCTAAAAATTCATAGAAACTTCAGCTTTCACTACATCACCTCCAGTTAAACTTGCGAAGATCACTTGTGACATAACTAAAATCTTCCAGTTAAACTTGCGAAGATCACTTGTGACATAACTAAAATCTTCCAGTTAAACTTGCGTAGATCACTTGTGAAATAACTAAAATCTTCCAGTTAAACTTGCACATATCACTTGTGACATAACTAAAATCTTCCAGTTAAACTTGCACATATCACTTGTGACATAACTAAAATCTTCCAGTTAAACTTGCACATATCACTTGTGACATAACTAAAGTTAGGATATTTAAGTAGGCTCTTAAATTTTTGAAATAATAAGTTTTCTGGTCCTGTAGTCAACTCATTTCTTGTATGTTTCCAAAAATGCACCATTCTTAATTCTGTTATGTGATGCCTGCATGCAAATTTTAAAAGACATTTATTTAAATCGTTGGATATCTTTATGATTGAACTATTTTTGATCCCGGTATTGCTTGCATTTGTATCCAAACCAAGACCTCCTACTTTTGATTCATGTTTATATTCCTTTAGTAGATTCAAATTACTTGTATATTGATCCTCACCAGAAGAGGAAGTTTAAGAAGGAACACCTAGCTGCGTCTCACCCTCAATATTTACAAGAACTGCCAGCCTGTCAACCTTTTTTGCTGCATTAGTAGCCATTAGGGCAACGTTCCCGGCATAAACATCTATTGGAATTTCTGCAGTTACTGCTCTGTTAGATTGAGATGGTTCTTTATGATAATAGTTATTAGGATTAAAATCAGAATCATAAGATGAATCAGAACTCAAATCAGAATTGAGTTTAGTTTCATAATTAGATTTTGTTGATCGCACGTTCTTTGTTCTATTTATCATTCTAATACTCTCTGCTGTCTGTCAAAATAAGAATAGAATTACTCAATATATATTGCAAGCATAAAATAATATAAATTGTTACAAAAAGTTTTATAAGAAAAATACCACTTAATACTTTTAATTGGAAAGTTTTACCTTTTACTAAATTTCTTATCCTCTGTCTTTAGAATAAAATTTCTTTCTCCTTCCTGATCTTCCAAAAACATCAAGTCTTCAAGCTTATTCTTGTCAGACCTTTTTTTGTGGGTCCTAATAATGTTCTTCAAATTTAGCTTGCCTACCCAAAAAACTTTTTTTAAGTGATTCTTGAAGTTTTTCTAATTTGTAAATCTTTAGAAGAACCTTTTTTTTCTTTTTCTTTTTTTCAATTAGAATACTGCTTGTCGAGTTTAATAATAAGATTTTTGAATAATTGAGTGTCACTAACAACTTCAAACCCTGCTTTTATCCAGGGTTTCTTAACCTTACCTAAAACACAGTTACAATCCAAATTTTCACAACTTTCAAAATTTTTACAAAGCGAGCATATAACTAAACTGATTTTTTTGGTAGTTTTAGTCAGTATAGATTACAGGTATGCTAGATGTTGTAGAATATCCATACCTGTTGGAAGTTGAATATCTAAGTGCATATTTGTTTTTGTTCATTATATTTTAATAAGATAATTTAGATCACTCTATATCTTACATATACAATATCCATTAAATTGCTCAAGTTTCTTACAAATTAGAAATCACCTGTAACTTCTGGTTTAGCTGCTTTAATAATAAACAATTTCTTTTTTTAATTAGATCTTAACTTAAATTTGCTTTCAAACTCGCACGCTTTGAGTCCTTTATACATATTTATGGCATGTTTAGTATTCATCGTTATTATTAATCTAAATAACCAAGAATATATTTGTAAATATGATAAAAGCCTGAAAAATACTTAATATATTATTTAAGTATTTGCTATATTTTATATAGTTTTATTTCACTTGTTAATCGATATATTATATCGTTTAACAAGTGAAATAAAACTATATAAAATATAGCAAATACTTAACACATATCCTAATTTGTGTTTCATATTGCTAATTATAAAATTATAAATTTTGTAGTAATAAGTTAAGAACATATTCTTTTATTTGGTAATGGTATTTAACATACATAAAATGAGTAATTCTATTCTTATTTTGAATATATACATTTGCAAACTATATATTGAATCAAAATAACAAAGATTTAATTTAATAGTTAAATAGGATATAAAAACAACGCCGCACCACGTAATAAACGTTTTTTAGCCGATTTAAAATGTAAGTTATACTGTTTTTGAAGAAATAAGAAAAAAACATACTTTTTTAATCAAAAATACAGATATTTATCTAAACCCTAAAAAAAATACTTATTATTAATATTTATGCCTTGCCCTCAAGACACTTAAAGTAATCAGTTTTTGGTCACTTTTGGGTCCCTTTTATTCCAAACATGCACTATAAGGAAAAGGAAAGAGTGGTTCAATGGTGCTAAAATTTTTTGTGTTTAAGTTTAAACATATTTGCTTCAAATCTAGACGGTTTGGTTTTTCAAATTCTAAAATATTTTTTTTCTGAGCACCCCTAATATATATATATATATATATATATATATATATATATATATATATATATATATATATATATATATATATATATATATATATATATATATATACATATATATACATATATATATAAATATATATATATATATATATATATATATATATATATAAATATATATATATATATATATATATATATATATATATATATATATATATATATATATATATATATATATATATATATATATATATATATATATATAAATATATGTTAGGAGGTGCTCAGAAAAAAAAAATTTTAGAATTTGAAAAACCAAACCGTCTAGATTTGATTTAATATATCGTTTAACAAGTGAAATAAAACTATATAAAATATAGCAAATACTTTAATAATATATTAAGTATTTTTCAGGCTTTTATCATATTAACAAATATATTCTTGGTTATCTATCTCTCTCTCTCTCTCTCTCTCTCTCTCTATATATATATATATATATATATATATATATATGTATATATATATATATATATATATATATATATATATATATATATATATATATATATATGCATATATAGTTCTAATTTAAAAAATGAATAGCAAACTGTTAAATTTATGAACTTCAATATAAATTATGGTTTGCAAAAAATTTCACATTGTACCTAGTACTGTCAACGTGTTAACATTTAAATTTGCTTTTTAAAAGAAAACAAATCAGCATAACTAAAATATTTAAACAAAACAAATAAATTTGTACAACTTGTTCATATTAATATTTATGTGTTATTTTAACGTAAATATTTGACTTATTCAATTGAAATATAAAGTGTTACTTTGTTTGAGTTTGGTAATAGTTAAAACTAAACGCACAAAATTTGCTGGGAAACCAATACTCTACAGTTTTAACCTTTAAGTGTTAAAGTGTAACCTGACTTACTTTGTCTCAAAATGCCAAATAAAGAAAAAAATCACCATGAATACAGAAAACCTGTATGTTTTCAGTGCTTAAGAAAAGCCAATAAAGAGATGACTGATTTTTTCTTTGGAAGTTGAAGAAGAGATTCAGATGAAAACGCTTCTTTACACCCCTGACAATCAAGCAGTAAAGATTCTTCCAAGTACAAGTGAGCCAACATGTGACTGCTTAATTTATTTCATTGGAAAAACAAAATGTGAAAACCCTCTATTAACAAGCATTGCCCAAATGGTTCACTCTAAATAACAATCAGTCGTTGAGATGCAATGTTCAACATGTTTTTCTATTTTTGGGGTTTTCATAAGAGTTGCATCAAAGACAGAACTTTTTGAATGCCGCAACAAAAGACAATGTTACACCTGAAAGAGTAGCTGCTTTGGTTATTCCAAACAAGACTCAGCGCATTGAGCTGTAAGACTATATTAAGAAGAAGGAAAGCTTTCTGTGGTTTAGAAGAAGGAAAGCTTTCTGTGATTCCAGGTAATAAATTTTTTTGGGTTAATCATTTTTTGAATTTAATAATTTATGAATATTTAAACAGAATTAAATAAAATAAAGCTTTAGTGAGTGCGACCTCAATAATTACCAAGAATTTAAAAAGAAAAATATAAAAGCTTTACCTATATTTTTTTTTTGCAGGACTTTTCAAACGTCGATAATTTTTTCCAGCTGTGGATGCATTAGCTGCTCAAAATCTGCTCGTTTTTCAAAGCCAGATTTCAAATCGTGGTGTAAACAAGCTTGCATCAACTATAAATCTAATGGCGCTACAGAAAGTTGTAGAATAAAGCTTTCATTTATAGTTTGATTGACTAGATAAACATCTTTCTCATTTGTTTGTTACTTTAGACATATGTGATACAACAAAATGCAATATTTCAGATTCAAAAAGTCTTTTGGTATATTGCAAAGACATGGATGTACTGAGAAGAACTATAATTGAGAGGAGAGGCACAGGATTAGACTATATTCTAAAAATTATTTTATGAATGGAAGTAGTGGTTTCCTAAAAGTCTTTCCTGGACTTCTCAACATAGAGACACAGAATGACTCTCCTCCATCTAAGAAGCTTTATCAAAAGGCTCTGGAATTAAGAGACAAAAGAAAATCTTTTTGAAAACTATAGCGATGTCAAGTTGAGCCTTGAATTTTGTTTTCATCATGTGACATGAAACTTGCCAACATTGTGTGCAGTGTACAATCTTATTTATGTGTTTACCTTCGCACTTGTAAGGTGGAGTCCAAAAATCTTCACCAGAGAGGTAAACTCAGAATCTTAAGATCTATTTAAAGTATTCACAAAGCTTATAAAGTCGGAGCCAACGCCACAAAGACAAAAGACTTCCAAAATATTGTTCATGAATCCATTGTCAAGTTGGCATTTAATAACTTGATTACAGATTTTCCGCCGATAGATCTTCACTTATTTCTTGGGATGGAAAACTGCTTATTCAGGTGCCTTGGATTATCTTATCAAAAACAGTGAATGTTCAGCAAAAGCCATTTTAAAGTGGGTAATTTGCAGAAAATGACTGCAGTAAGCTTTTGAAAAATATTGATTTGCTTCAACAGTTGGCTGAAAAGTATTCTTGCTTCTTGACGATTATATTAATTGAGAAACTTCGGAAATTCCGTGCAGTAATTCATAAGTGGTAAATTTTCTTGAACATAACTACTTTTCAAAGATTGATAAGTTCAGATGCTCGTAGCTGAATCTCCAAAGCACAACCGTTTCTTATCATTTGTTTGATTGTGCATAAAAATACTTTATTTTTTTGTAATTTGAAGTTTTATATCTTCTTAAGGTTAACGTTTTTATTGAGTATTAATGAAACATTCAGACAAAATGGTTTCCGCTTTTTTCTCTACAATTATTTAAAGCCCATTTTTGAAAATATGGTTTTATGTTTTTCAGTAAGCTTAACCAGTAATGGATACTTCTGTTTTAGAATAGATTTAGAGCATTAAAACTTTTTTTTTTTGAAACACATGGTTTAGAGTTGTATGTTATTTTTGTTTTTAGAAAAATAATTTTGTAAAAAAATAATAAAGTTCTTCATATTTAAAATTACTTTTTCTTACACGGACGAAATAGTTTGATTTCAGAATTTATACTAATGTGAGCGTCTCGTTGTGCACTACTATACCCTAAAAAGTTTTTGTTTGTACGGAAAGTTCAAATTAGGTTGCATTTTTTGACACTGTGGCATATTTTATATACTTATATACGCTTGTTTTTAAACAATACATAACTTTTTCCATATATTTGTTGACAATATAGTTTTTTTTTCTTATATTTGTTGACAATGTTGAAGATGATGATGATGATGATCATCATCATCATCATCAACATTGTCAACAAATATATTAATGTTAAAAACATTAAGAGCTTTAAAATTAAAACTAACTCTATAGAGACAGAGAATTGCAGTAGAAAAAAAATATAAAATAAAAAGAGTAGAGTATGACTATAATGTAAATAAAATTAAATAAATATTTTAAGTGAGACGCGTCTATATTGAGTAAACAGGGCTTTGTGGTTATCGACTCCATAACTTATATCAACAAGTCTATTGGTTGAAATTTAAACTAAAAGCAATCCTCTTAATGATATTTCGACATAATTTAAAGTACCACTTAAACAAATAGTTACAACAAGTAAGATTGATATTTGTTTAAAAATTTCTTTTAAAACAACCGGTGTCGGGTACCGCAACAAAACGGACGATTCCGGAAACCCGTAAAAACAGCTGAATTACCGGGTACCCCGCAAATCACTAGTTAATATTAGAATGACGGTATGGAGTAAAAAGCAAACTTTTTTGTGAACCGTAATCTTTATGATAGTTGATGACGTAATAGTCGTCAGTTTTGTAACCATTTGTTTGAAACTTATTGTTTATATGCATGGAGTCCTTGGTGCCATTATACCTAAGCACTACCAGTTCAAAAACTGATTGTTCCTTTAACCTAAAAGCTTTTTTATATTTTTAGAGCCCCTGAATACCAAAAACTAGGAAAAAGTAATCTTTTTATCACTTCTGCATTTCTGAGTAAAATTTATTTAAGTTCAATAAAATGATAATACTTGAGTTTATTTATATTTCAAATAAATATTATTAATTATATATATATATATATATATATATATATATATATATATATATATATATATATATATATATATATATATATATATATATATATATATATATATATATATATATATATATATATATATATGTATATATATATATATATATCATTATTAAAATAATAGTTTCAATAGTAATATATAAGAATATATTAAAATTCAATGCATTTCAAGCTAAAGTTTACGCTTACATATTTGCATCAGACATATTTGCATACAATCTTTGACTTTTTTTTTTTTTTGAATTAACGACTATCGCAATATATCCATAGTTTTATTAATTTTGAAATTTAAAAAAATCTCCATTAATTAAATGAATAATCTTTGCATGAAGATTCAATAAACGATTATTGGAATTTTTAGTTTTAATTCACACTTTTTTATTGTATTTTATTAATTTTTTATTTGAAAACTAGATGAACTCGAAACAGACAACCATTTATCTTCCGTTATTATAACGGCAGGTTTTTTACCATGAATATCAACTTGAATAATATTTTCTCGAAATGTTTTTCCATAAAGAAAATTTGTCAAGGGATCGTAACCAATAACTTCTAAGACGTGAATCGGAAAATCTAAAAGAAAATATTTAAACATCGGACTTCAAACATGAAAAGCAGTTACTGCTTCAAATATATAACAAGCAATACTTACATATTGCCTTGCCTGTACTTTTTTCAAGTTGGAAACATGGGCTTTGCTGTCTAAATGAAAAAAATTTCGATTTACATCAACCTTAGCTTACCCTATAGTTAGAGTTCTACAAATTGAAGTTTCCGTTAATTTAAACATTTTGTTTCAAGTCTATTATATTCTGATGACAAATACCACAACATTTAAGGTAAAAAAAACAACCTACTAGCAAAATATTTTTTTTTTTTTTATTGTAGTTATTAAGGTACTCCCAGAAGTCCTTTACGATCTTGTTGCAGAGCACCGCGGAAGAGCATTTAACTAATTCATTTCCTTACCACTGTTGCTTATTGGGCAATTTATTTTTTATTATTTGAGTCAGAGTCAAACTAAGGATCTCTAGGTGTAAGCCAGAACTCTAGCCACAGCAACACGGCAACTAATTGACTCTCCACTAACTCAAATAACATACCTAAATGTTTTTAAACACTTTAAACGCACCTGTTAGTTCCTATTACGCAATTTACATTTTTCAAAAATCAACTAAAAATATGCTTTGATAGAAAAAACTTCTTTTTTACAGCTTCAAGTTTTATATATAAGATGCATTATTAGGCAAAAGTTAATTTTGCGGTTCCTCGTTTCTTTTGCTATCGTATAACGATCATGGAAAAGTTATGAAAACTAATAAACTAAACTTAGCAACGCAATCAAAAATAAAAAAGTTAGCTATTATATTGCGGGCATACCTGGAAAACCAACTAAGTCCATTTTTCTACCGTGTTGAGTTACTTGTACCACTCTGTGCTGTTTCATATTCTCTACCATTTGGTATGCTACACATTCTTATAAGTGAGTATGCTGATGAGTTTTCATTTCAAATAAGTCATAAATTCAACAATTATCTTCAGGAGGAAAACTCATTAATGTATATAGTGCAAATCTCCTGTAAAACGTACATAATTTATTCAACATCCATTGCATAATGGAAATTGTGGCAAAAAATTCTCAGCAAATTTGGTGACAACATAATTTGTGGCGTTAACATTGAACTAACGTTTAGTTAAACTACGGTGGAAGAACTTATTATAGTCCACTGCAGCACTATTTATTAAAGATTATTGTTCGTTATCATTTACGATTTTGCATTGTTGCCAGTTCAAAGACAAACGAAAAAATTACTCTAAAACATTCAGGAAGTACGGTTCAGTGATTTCTTGGACCTTAAGAATTTAGTTCAAAATACAGTATGGAAGAGGAATAACAATGATAATGGGAAAAGTGTAAATTGGCTAAAAGTAAAAAGCTTGAAATACGAAAAAAATTTCCCCAATGTTATTCCGTGCAAATAATGCTACAAAAATAAATTTAAAACGATTATAATCAATTCAAAACGCAAGAAACAAAACGGCTGCCAAAAACGACCCTAAAAGTGACTTTTCAGTGGGCACGGGACCTAAAAAAGACGTCTTTTAAACGTTCAAAAGACGTTCAAAACGTTCAAAAGACGTTTAAAAGACGTCTTTTTTACGTCCTGTGCCCACATGGTTATATTATGTTGTTGTACAATAAACCATTACCAATTAGCATCCAGAAGAAAAGCGATTTGCTTAAATGACAAAATGTCTGGAGCTTTGGCCGTGATACGAGAATTTTCCCACATCATTTATTGCGAGGGATACCATAATCAATAAAGTGTCTGAAGATGAAGAATAAGTATGCTACTATCCCGTATTCCAGATATCCGTAGCATCTCTAGCGATGACAATAAAACTATGTTGCTCCAATCTCTTCAGTTTTGTCGATTGTTATGCCAATCGCCACGTAATACTAATTATCCATACATTTACTTTGTAAAATAAACAAAGAATACAAAATGAATCATTGCAGTTTCATTTGCATTTACATGGTCCATAAACTAAAGCTCTATGTGCGTGAGAAATAAACGAAAATATATTTCCTACACCTATCCTTATCAAAGACTGTACTGCTGTTAATAACTTTTATTATATTAGTAAGATGTTAAACATATAGCTTAGCATGCGTTAAAAATATTTTTTTGCAGATTTGATTTTTTTTTTAACCCTATAACATATCCTAAAAAAAATAAGTTAATATAATGTAAAAGTTACCTTTTTATAATAGACATGCACTCACACAGATGCGTCTTATTTTCAAACTTTGTTTTATTTTTCATATTTAATTTTAGATAGACTTGTATAGTTGCTATGGTAAGAATATTATAAAATTAAATAAAAACTTTTTCAACTGGTTGATAAGAATAAAACAAATAAATCAAAAGTTTGAAAAAACCTTTCTGCGTTAATAGTTCGAGAATTTTATTAAAAGCCATTAGCTTGAAAAACTTTACGGGTTTATCGTCTGTGAATCCATTGCAATGAATAGATGCAATAACTGAGATAATCTCTTGTCCAAATTCAAGTGGTATTGTATCAATTTCATATTCCACAGAAAATTTTAAAAACGAATCAATGTAAATTTTTTGTACCTTAAGAAATTCATGAAATATAAATACAATATGCATTTATATAATATCTAATTTTAATATACAATATATAACTATAAACTAAAACAGACATAAAGTAATTGAACTCATCTGACCAAATATGGCAAGTTATAAAGCTAGACAATTAGTTGATTTTCCTCGGTGTCATTTATTGTCCACATGACAACGACAAAGAAGTGTTTAAAAGAGTAATTAAGAAAATCTAAGCAGGGAAGCAAACCATCCCAAAACTGGAATGCTTATCCATTCTAATCTACGGCGACTTCAACTTCAGACACACAACATACGGAGAGCTTGAATTAGATGGCGCATCTGCAACAGTTTTCCACGTGCAAAAAGTGCATCAAAGTGATATGATCTCCCACAATGTCTAAGCGTAAACTTTTTTATACAAATGGTAACTTTCATACTTATCAAAGAAATAGTGAAGGATGACCAATAAGCACACTAATCTTAGTTATCACGGATGAACCAGACAGATTCATTGATCTACACATAGGAGTCTCACTAGGCCACACACAAGTGGATAAGTAGTAGAAAAAATTAACGAAGCAATCAAAATCTACGTACCAGCGACTGTATTACCTTTTAAGAGGAAAAAAGAAACGTGAAACACCCTTCAAGTTGAAGTAGCTGTGAAAGAGAAGAGAGTACTACGGCGCAAATACTTAGCAGTTGGTAAGATAGACACACGAGGTGATTCGTAACGAACACAAAGTTGCATACAAAAGAGTCAGTAAGGTAGGTAAGAACAGCAACCGTCAGCTACGAGAGTGAGATCTCCGAAGTCAAATTACCTAACCTATGGACACTGTCAATAATAACACCAATCTTCAAGATTGATAACAGAAAAAAGTGCTCATATAGACCAGTGTCACAAACATCAGTACCGTACAAGATAATGAATAGCTTCATTTATGAGCAAATCATAAAGCACTGCAACGAAAACAGTCTATTCTCAAAAGCTTGCCACGGTTTTCTTCGTACCTAAAGTTTTAAAAAGAATAATTACTTTATAAAAGCATAGCTTAAAAAAAATCATTATCAAAAAATCGTGCGAAAGATCACTTTCTTCATTTTTAATCAAAAAAGTTTTAATTGTTATGCATTAAAGTCTAAAATAATAATTATTTTCATCATGATTTTTTCTTATTTTGTGGCTTTTAAGGTGCTCCCAGAAGTCCTTACAGTCCTAGCATAGAGCACCGCGTAAGACCATTTAACTAGGAAGTTTACGCCTTCTTTCTGACCAATATCACTTATTGGGCTTGAGCCGGTAACGCAAAATGGATTAACTCCCCGTGAAGTTAACTTCCGGTTAAAACATTTTAACTCCCCGGTTAATCTATTTCGAAATAAACTATAACCGGGAGTTAAATTATTTTAAAGTATGGCAAAATGGATTAACAGGGGCTTAAATATTTACAGCCCCCGCCGAAATAAATTAACCCCCTTTAATACGCGTTTTAAATAATTTAGCTTATAATAAGTTCTACAAAATTGTGTGAGTAGTTTATTTTTATATAATTTTTTCAAATATATCTTTGTTAGCGTTGCATAAAATTATTTTGTTAAATGTTTTGATTATTTTTGACAAGTTCGTATATTGTTGTGAAATTGAAAAGGAAATCAAAACGATAATAATGTTGCACGAACTTCTGTGAACCTTTCTCTTTTGCTAATAATCATGTTTGAGAGTTTAAATAGTTATAGAGTTTATATAGCTAACTAGTTAGCTATTTAACTTATATATGTATGTATGTGTGTGTATGTATATATATATATATATATATATATATATATATATATATATATATATATATATATATATATATATATATATATATGTACATATATATATATATATATATTTATATATATATATATATATATATATATATATATATATATATATATATATATACATACATATATATATATATACATACATATATATATATATATATATATATATATATATATATATATATATATATATATATATATATATAATATAATATAATATAATATAATATAATACATCTCTATCTTTTCCTTCCCCCCCCCCCCCCACCTTTCCTTCTTCGCCCTTGTTTTTATGATAAAATCATAGGTCTAAAAACTTAAGGAAAGTATAACTGTTGCATAGTTGTTCCTACAATATACCTGGCCAGCATTGCAACAGCTTCACTTCCAGCTATGTTTGTACCAAGAAAATCACCAACTAAAAGAATTTTTTAAAAAGATGAATATGAGAAGTTTTTATCAAATGATATTATTGAATATCTTAATTCTCTTACAGTTGCTGATTCACCAACAAGATGTTCATTTTCCAAATTCGATGATTGTTTCATGTTCCATAAAATTATTCAAAATGAACTACACATACCTGAAGTTGCTGAATGTATTCGTATTGACAAAAATCTTCATGTCAAACTTTTTTATAAAAACCTTCCAGTTTCTTTGCCACCTTGGCTCAGAGTAACCCATCAATGTATGTTAAAGAGAAGGAGTATGCTGGAAAACTTTGATTCACATTTTAGCATTGAAAAAAAAAAGTTGTCTTCCATTCTTGAAGAACTTATAAATCACCAAATAAAAAAAAATCAAATTTATTCTTCAAATATGCTTCAATTTGCCTTGCTGTTGCGTTACACATCATTGCAAACTTATCATTTACTGCTGAAGGAATTTTCTCTTCCATCTATATCACTGTTAGGCAAGCTTAAAGCAGGTGAAATTGATTCTATTAAAATTTTGAAGTTGTTACATGATAATGGGAGCTTATCAAATGATCTTATAATAATTTTTGATGAAATGTATTTGCAAAAATGTGCAGAATATTCTGGTGAAGATGTAATTGGGATTAGTGAAGAAAATGAATGTTATAAAAGCATCGTTTCTTTCATGGCAGTTGGTTTAAAAGAAAATACCTCTTGTGTCATCAAAGCCATTCCAATTATAAAAATATACAGTGATTGGTTGAAAACTGAAATTCTCGGCTTGATTTAATCTTTAATAAAATACAGTTTTAATGTTCGAGGTGTTGTTTGTGATAATCATGCTTCAAATGTTTCCTCTTTTACAAAATTGCTTGATGCACATGGTAAAAAACCTGATGATTTGTTTATTAATGTACAATCACAAAAAGTTTACCTATTACTTGACACAGTGCATCTGACTAAAAACATTCGAAGCAACTTACTAAATAAAAAAAGGTTTATTTTTCCAGAATTTCATTTTTCAGCTTTTAAAGATGAAATTCACGTTCAACCAGGAGAAATATCATGGAAAATATTTCATGATTTATTAGAAAAGGACAGCCTGTTGGATCCAAGTTTGAAAAAAGCACCAAAAATAAATAGCAAGTTGTCCATCCTGGAAACTACAAGCAAAATGTCACTGTTGCTTTAGGTATCTTCCATGAAAGTACAGCTGTAGCAATAAAATCATATTTTCCCAACCGTTTAGATATTACATCTTTCCTAACTCTTTTTAATAAATGGTGGACAATTACAAATTCGAAAAATCAGTTTTCTAATAACTGTCTTGGAAATGCTGCTATTATTAATGATAAAAAACCTGAGTTTTTTCGAGCTTTCGCTGAATGGTTAAATAAATGGAAAAACACCAAAATCCCAAATTTTGAGAAATATACATTATCTCCTCAAACATCATTAGCACTACAAAGAACTTTATTATGTCAAGCTTCTTTAATAGAAGATCTATTGGAACATAATTATAAATTTATATTGACTGCTCGTTTTCAAAGTGATTCGTTAGAAAGAAGGTTTGGACAATACCGCCAAATGAGTGGTGGCAGGTTTCTTGTCAGTTTGAAAGATGTTATCTATAGTGAGAAGATAATCCAAATAAAAAGTTTAATAAAGGAAGGAATTAAAATATTTGAAAATGGTATTAATAATGTTCAAGATACACAACATGCTACATTCTTGATGGATCAGATCAAAGAAAGAGATTATGACTGTGTGATTTTATCAGATGATTCGCGTGAAGTTGCTACTTATATTGCTGGTTTTATTGCCAAAAAACTGATTAAGAAGTTTAAAATATGTTGCAAGTTGCTTTGTAGTCAACGTTGTCAACAGGAGTCGAATGAATATAGTTATTTAAACAAATTGTCCAGAGGTGGGCTAGCAACTCCATCACTAGCCATTTTAGAACATGTCTGTGATAGTTTTGCTATGTTAGATCATGTGTTTGATGTTAATTATTGATCTCAAATGCAACACCGTAAAGCAGCAAAGTTAGTTCTTGGCAGTAGAGAAATATACGAACCATTTTTATGTTTAAATCACTAAAATTGTGGAAAAGAAATTATACACACTGTTATTTCAAATATTTATTTTAATAACATCAGATAGAGAGTCAGTAATTCCATTGTTGCAGATAACATTGTTGCCGTTAAAAAAAGAGAGAAAAAAATAAGAATTTTTTGTTTCACATTTTTAAACAGCTTGTGTAAAAAAATTAAAATACTTTTAAAGCTTTGTTTTTGAGAATTTGTGTATTCTTATTTCTTGTACAGTCCTTGAATATTTTAAAAATTCTACTGACAAATATAACCCATGTCTTTCTATAATCATTTAAGTAATATATAATTATGAAGGTTAATAAATGTTGTGTTGTTTTCAATAAAGACATTTATTATTCATGATTACTATTTATTACTGAAAAGAAACCTAAAAAAAAGCCTTAAATTTTACAAAGTTTAGTGAAGTATAGTATATACTTCGATTAAGCCAACGCAAAATTTTTTATCCTGTGCCAGATTTACTTACTTGAAATTTATAGCTCAATAATTAAAATATTTTGAGAAAGATTGTCCATCCGACAAAATGAGCGCTTTTTTAACTGGCCTTCTATTTTTTTCCGGTTTAAGCAGAATAGAAGGCTGTGTATTTAAGTAGGCCATGTATATATATATATATATATATATATATATATATATATATATATATATATATATATATATATATATATATATATATTTATATATATATATATATATATATATTTATATATATATATATATATATATATATTTATATATATATATATATATATATATATATATATATATATATATATATATATATATATATATATATATATATATATGCATACATATATGAAATATTTACTGTAATTAGGTATTGTATACTTTTTAACTATTTAAAAGTTAAGAGACATTAAAAATGAGACTATTGTCAAAGGCTGATAACATTTTTGTGGAAAAGAGAGCTTGTTTATTGCCCAAAACTGAATATCAACTCTTTCTGCACCACAATGTTGATAAACTTTTCGAATTCTTTACCTAATTACTGCAAATAAAATTAGGCAAAGCTTAAGATATGCTGTCTAAATTAATTTTATATTTTCGCTTGATGCGCTTTGTGTGGAGACTTGCTCAAAGTGGTGACTTATTAATATTATCGACTATCTTATAACCTGCTTCTACAAGGAAGTGCTGCTACATTGACTGAGGATTTGGCATAAGGCAGCAATCTTTTTTCTTTTATTATTTCAATTAAAATTTCTAATGTTTAAATAAAAACAATACAACTCTCCACTAACGAGAACGTAACGTGCGAAAAAATAAAATTATTTTAGAGCGCTAAACTGTAGCTTTAGCTAAAATTACATTGTATTTGTTATGAATTTTGTATTTTTTACCTAAGTTTACGCATAGTTCTATGTTGTCCTGTAGGATAATGATTTTTTGATTTAATTTACACAGTCTGTGTATGTCTTAATTTACACTCTAATTTACACAGTCTGTATTTACACTCTAATTTACACAGTCTGTACATGTCTTAAATAAAAAAAGTAAAAAATAAATTCCGGCATTCCGTCCTGAAATATTATAATTCCGGCCGGATCGGATGTACCGGAAAACATTCCGGTTCTCAAAAATTTAAGAAACTATCTTTTTATTTATTTATTTGCATTTGAAAAATACACAGAATACAAAATGGTGAGACAAATAATTAATAAATTACTCTTATGTAACACCAAAAAAACAAAACAACAAAAGTCAATATGAGTAAATGTGAAAAAATCAAGTTAGTAGACTGCGTGACAATTTAAATCATATTTTTTTAAATTCGATTTGAATGCTAGCAGTGAGGGCGAGTTCACTATGTGGTCAGGAAGTGAGTTCCATCCATTAATGGTTCTTTCGTTGTAAAAAAAATCTTCTAGTATCATTAATGTATTTATTACGTGGAGTAAATTTTTGTGAATGACTTCTAGTAAAATATTTCGTTTTGAAAAAAGTAAAAATATCTGAAAATGGTAAATCAACGAGATTATGTACAATTTGATAAGTCACTCAAAATCAAATTTAATTCTGCGATACTCAAGAGATTCTATTTGGAAAACAATAAGCCTTGATAAGTACCTTTTGCAAACAATTCTGGTAAAATATTTTTGAACTTTTTCTATGCAAATTATATCTTTTAAAAGAAGAGGGCTCTAGACTGGAGTACAAGGTTCTAAAACAGGTCGCACATAAACAATGTAAGCTTTTGACAAAAATTGAAAATTGTTAGAGATGAAGGATTTCAAAAGTAAGGAAATGCGAGAGTATGCTATGCTTAAAATACTAGATCAAAGGACATGGTGATTCCAATATCCTGAATTGAATAAACAGTTTCAATATTGATAATGGAGTTCAATGAATCAGGATGAGTGGGTATATTATATCTTCCATAGCATAAATGAAAACATTTTTTGGTTTCTATTTTTAGTTGCCAATCATTGGACCATGCCAATATTTTTTTTAAAGTGTTTACAAGATCAATTTTGTTGTAATCATTTCTCGATTGATACAAGTTAATACCATCTGCAAACAGCTTTATGCCACAATCTCCACCAGTGCAATAAACTATGTCGTTAATAAATATTAAGAACAATATAAGTCCTAGTACAGTTCCTTGTGGTATAACACTCTTAACTGGAATGTTTTCAGAATATGAGGTACAAACACACACACATTGAAAGCGATTAGTGACAAAGTTTTTAATTCATTTAATTAGCTCGTTTTAAATTCCACAGTGTTGCAATTTGAACATTAGTTTAGGATGAGTTACCGAGTCAAAAGCTTTTTCAAAATCAATATAGATGATGTCAACTGTTTTTTTGTTATTTACAGCAGTGGTCCAGTCGTTTAAAGTTGCCAGCATTTGTGACCATGTGGATCTGCGATTTATAAAACCGAATTGATGTTGAGAAAAAGATTATTTCCAAAAAGAAAAAGTTATTTTCTAACAGATTTTTATGGTTTTTGCAATGATTGATTCCATAATTTTGCAAACGATACAGGCCATTGAAATAGGTCTGTAGTTGGTTGGTAGAGAAGGGTTGTCTTTTTTTAAATATTGGACAAATTATTGCTGACTTCCAAACTTTAGGTACAGTATTAGAGGTCTTTGAGATTTTGAACAAAATAGAAAGAGGAATGGCAATCGTAGTTGCAATTGATTTTAAAAATACTGGAGGGTAACCAACCGGTTACCCTCCAATATTTAGATAATATCCGAGATTTGGAAAACTTTGCTGGGAGTTTTTGCAGTAATGAAACAACAGAATCATATGGAAATAATTAGTTACTTAAAGAGTTGTGACGGGGTCGCAAATCTAATGGAGGACTAACACCGTTGTCAGTGATGAAGACAGAGGCAAAAAATTCGTTCAAAATACGCGTTTTTTTTACAATCGTCTAAACAAAGGGAACCATGAGAACTTACAAGTGGTGCAACAGAATGATGTCGCTTGGATTTTGAACTGATAAAAAGAGTAAAATTTGTTGATATTTTCTTTATTGACAATATCTTTCTCCGTGTTAATAGCATTTTTTAGTATTTCGGCATCGTATAGATGTGAGCAATTCTTGTATTTGATAAAAATATTTAAATTAAAATTTCTTTTGTATTTTCGGTATAAATACGTTTTTTAGATGCCAAATTTCGAATTGTACAAGTTCGAATACTGTATCTTTTTTTTATGGAGTGCTGGTACTTGCGACAAAATGCTTGAGTTCAAAATGTCACATATAGCGTGCCAGAATGATTCAACATTATGATGTTGCACAGCTAATTTGTACCAGTTTACATTAATTAATTCTTTGTTGATATTATTATAGTTGGCCTTATAAAAGTTATATGAAATTGGAATTGATGGTTTTTTACTGCTAATTAAGGTTCCCAAATTGCAAATAAAGAGAATGGTACAATGGTCGCAGATACTGGTGAAAGGGGCTGTAGTTAATACGTTATATACATTGATTTTATCATTGGTTAATATTAGACCCAAAATGTTGTTCAATTGGGTACTGTTTGATACCAGCTGGGTTAGGGCGTTCACCTTACAAGTTTCTATGAACAAGTCGTGAAAAGAATTGCCTAAGCTAATTGGTATTGACCAATCAATGAGTGGTAGATTAAAATCGGCTGATACTATACAAGTGTGATTACAAGTTGATGAAATTTTATATGGCATCTTACGTAAGACTTTGTTTTTAAAAAATACGAAGCCGGACACGGGGAGTGGTAAATGCATGAAAATGCGTAACTTTTCGAGATTAGAGGATACACATACGTCTACACAAGTAATTTCAGTATATACAAGTTCTTTAGGAACATCAAAATTTAATTTGTACAGAATGGATGTTACTTCGCACTAGTATGAGTGAGCCACCACCATTGCCATTACAATCACGTCGAAATATTTGGAAATCATTTCCATTTTACAGTAGTGAGTTTGAAGTTTTTTTGTTAAGCCAGGCTTCCGTGATGAGAATAACATCGAGATTACCGTTTCGGAGAAGATTACGTAAACGATGTGATCTTGCATTGAAGTAAGCACAATTAATGATTATATTTAGTTGTCTGTTTACATTTTCTTCCGTAGAATTATGTTTCAAAGTTTTAATAATGATTTGTATAGGTGGGATGGAACGTTTTATTGGAACATTCCGGATTGATAAATGTGTTGTTGGAGGTGTTGCTGGTTGGTTTTTGATTGACATTAGTGGCTAATGATGTCTAGTTATTTCTTTTATTGTGTTACCTCGAATAACATTGATTGTTATTTCGATTGGACTATGAGCGGCGTTACGTTTCTTGCATTCGGTTCTTAGGCGGTAAGCCAGGTTGTGTTCATTTAAAGTTATGTAAGGATTGATGAATAGCGAACTGCGATTTATTCTGTTGTTGGTTACGCTAAAAAAGGTGGAGGCTTGTTTAAGAACTCTGTTTCTAGCTGACTCATTCGTAAGGGTTACTACTATTGGAGTGCGTAGTTCTAAAGTCCTTACATTGGGTTTAAGGCGGAAATGATTTACAATTAAAGACTTTTCTGTCCTCAATAATGAAAATATTTTTTCTTCTTCAGATCTGTCCTGAGCTTTTGCAATTGATGGTTCGGTACTGGGAGATTTTAGGGCACCACGTATAATTTTGTTCTTAGCTCTATTTTCTCGTTGTTTTGATTCGAGGGCTATTGTGTTGATTATATTCATTTGTTCTTGGTCTTTTGGTGTTGATTTTAACCCCTTGGCGACTACAACGTTCCAAAGAGTGGTGGGTACAGCTGCGGTAGGTGATAGAGTTGTTTTGAGAGTATGAAGTTCTAGATTCAGTTTGGTAATCCGTTCTTTAGCAATATTGAGCCTATTCATGAGTGTGCGTATAATCGCATCGTACTTAGTAGACAATTCTATACGGAGATTTTCAGTTGCTTTGGTAATTTCAAAATTTTATATGAGAAAAAATTAAGTTTTATAGGATAATTACTGTTTAGGTTGTTTTAGGTTTAAATTTAAACATTAATGTTTAAATTTTGACGACAATAAAAACCGGGTCGATGTATATATACATACATACATCAGTCGATGTATGTACCTTTATTTGTACCTTTATTTACGCCAGTCCCTTTTTGTCAGTCAATGTATACATCTTAAAATGTGAATTAAGTTTAAATTCAAACTTAATTCACATTTTAAAATGCATACATCGACTGACAAATAGGGTTTGGCGTAATTAAATCTTCATTCATTGACCAACAAATAGGAATTGGCGCATATTATATATATATATATATATATATATATATATATATATATATATATATATATATATATATATATATATATATATATACATATATATATATATATATATATATAAATTAATATATATATTTAATAATATATATATCTATATATATCTATATATAAAAATTAATATATATATATTTAATAATATATATTTATATATATACATATACATATATATCTATATATATAAATATATATATATATATATATATATATATATATATATATATATATATATATATATATATATATATATATATATATATAAATTAATATATATATTTAACAGATTTTAACAGATCAGATGTTTATATATTTATGATTCATCCGAAAATCATTTATTTGTTTTTAACACACCATCTCCAAGTTTCAGCTTCTAATTTTTTATCCTGAAACTCTTAAATCTGGACGCTCATACATGATCATCTGCACCTTAAAACCGCCTCAATCTTCCCGTATGCACCCTATTAGATACACTCACTATTCCTAATCTCTATATAAGATCACCACTTCTTCTCTTGTTTTTAGAGTTGAAATAGGGGTAGAATGATAATAAGTTATTGTCACTACTTTATTTTAACGCCATACGCAAATAATGTGTTCCGCATTCTGTTACGATTAAAAAGAAGCAGATATTAGGTGATTATTAATAAAAGATGTATTTTAACCATCAAATGTATTAAATTATTTATCCTAACATTATGTATAAATAGAGTAGGTATTTTATAAACAGTATGTTGACTTAAAAGTAAGTCAATTATTTTAATGTAATCAATTAAGAAAGATCTTCAAATAAAGTTTTAATACGCAATCGGAATTACTTTTTGACCGCCATCATATATGAACCAATATTTTTCAAAAGGGTGAAATTGCTCAAAACGTATTGAGTAAATCTGCCATTTTAAAAAAACTCATTCATATATTCTTTTATCACTCATCTAAATATCTTTTCCACAATAAAAACGTGAGCAAATATCATCTTTTATTTTTGCAGTACTTTAGTAGGACTATAAGTAGGGTATAGCAAATAATAAAATTTTTACAAAAAGTTCAAGTTAACGAGTGTTTTCTGAGGCAAGATTTGACGCAGAATTCAATTCTGTGCATTTTGTTTCAAGATTGCGGAAAATATATCCGCTGCCTCAAACTTCAAGTACAACTATAGCCTCCAATATCTCTTTTTATAGGATTTTGAGTTGCTGCATTGAATTCTGCAGTCGTTTCATGAATACAGTTTTTTTGCTGTTAAAAACGATGAGGAGCCAATATAATATTCGATCGATGATTTGTTATCCGACTAATAAATCAACTGAATGAACTATGATTTATGCAAGCCCTTTAAAAATCATAAACTCAATCCACTTTAATAATCAATATCACCAATCACATGTACAAACATTCACATGTCATCACTCTGTTGTTCGAGAGTTCATTTTCTGGTTTGATTATAGACGCTATAGTCAGACGTAGGTACAAGTCAGTGTTTGATTTCAGGTGCTATGGTAGGTTGTACGTAGGTACAAAATTTCTTTGATCCGCTGTTTTACGTTGAGTCCAAATTATTGACAGTTTTTGGAGTGATGGAATCGTTGTATTTTTTCATTTTTCAAAAAGCTCTAAAGTTTTTCCTTTTTTTTTTACCTTCATTTTTTGACGTTTAATCACTGCTAGTTGACAAACCTGTTTCACTGTAGCCAATAAATTAGCTTCTTGACTTGTTCTACTTTGCAGAAAGTTCTTGCCCATTTCCAACGTTTCTTCTTCTTGCTTCCAGGTAATTTTATGTAATCTGATTTCAGCAGGTAGGCATTGGTTTTCACAACATTCTTTCTAGAAGTTGTCTGTGTTGATGTAGTTCCACCACATATTGGTGTGTGATTGTCCAGCATTGTGAACTTTATTTTACATTCGAGATTTGTCACCGGTGCGTGCTCCATTTTGCTTTATGTTCTCTCACTCTCAAGTTTTGACAAAACTATCCGTATTCTTTGTCATGATTGATTGGTGTGCGTCGAGATCTCGAATAAAAAATCAGCGCTAAAACAATCGGCTTTTATAGATAAAAGAACGTGTTACTGGTCATGCATTCGGTCACGAAGATAGGTTATTAATACCAAACTGAACGTGCTGCTGGCCGCACAGGCACCTAGGTGGCAAAGTACTTGCACACAAAGGTGCACGTCGACTTTCGTAACTATTTACTAAGTTTTAAACAGGTTCTCTTTATTTCTACAAACTTTTTGGACAGGAAAAACATGTTCCTCACCTAAAATGCTATTTGACGCACAAATTTCTGAAATATTTAGATCCGGCACCCAAGAAAACATATAGAATGATAAAGTACACGCTTATATTTGTGAAAAAATATTTTTCACTAATTTCTGACATCCATTTTAAAAAAAAGTAGCAAACTTTTAACCAAATTTGCTGTCGAAGGCTAAAAATTCTTCCAGATTTGAATTCAGCATCACATTTCACCTTAGAAACAGCTTGTTTTAGAAAAACTTTTAGATTTGCCCCACCCTACTATAAGTATCGATGTAATTATTAACTTGACATAGGTTGATTGATTATTTACTATTTACGTAATCATTTAACTTTATAAAATTTTAAATTTATTTAGAAACTTTTAGACTTGGTTCAAAAAAAAAAAAAGTTAAAATATATATCTTTATGAAATTACTTAAAAAAAATAAAAACACTGAAAAAAATATATATATTGACTGAAATTTGAGTAAATGAATTTTACTTTTAATTTTACTTTAAATTTGAATAAAATTCACACCCTAGTAAGTTCAAGGCATAAAAATTTGTCCTATAATCATGTTATATTATTTTAGAACTGTAATGATTCCTCGTTTCAAAAAATAACACATAGAAAAAAAAATTTCGTGATCCAAGAAAAAAAAAAGACTTTTGTAAAAACTCTGAAAATCCAGTATTTTCCCTTATATGTGTAATAAATACTATATTAAATCTCGACAATTTCTTAACTAGAAAACTTTAGAGATTAAACAGTTCATCAATCCAGATTTTTTCTGCCACCAGTACTTAAAGGATGATAACTCATGCATTAAACCACAAGGATAATCGAAATAAAGTTTGCATTTTTTGCTTTGAGATAAAATAGTTATAAAAGTCATTGGACCAATCTATAGAAGACTTATTATTATAAGCATTTTACAAAAAATACTTTCTTCGCAAAGTATATCATGTTCAGCCTCAAAAGATGTGAAATTTTATAGAGATTTCATAAACAACAATTTTATTTTAAATGTTAACTTCCTTAAAATGATATTGTTAAAAAACGTCTTCAAAAGTGCCTTTTTAAAACTTGAGTTTAAAAGTGATGACTTTTTAAAAAAATAGATTTTATTTAAAAGCTCCAAATTTTTTTAATTTTTCCATGAAATTACGCGTTTTTTGGGTCTAACTTGATATACTTTCAGAGTAAAAATTTTTTTTGTAATACATTTATTGTCAAAATCTTTTTTCACCAAGACACATGACAACATTGTAGGTGTCATATATATGGCACCCTCCATGATGTTAGGTGTCTTAGTGCGGGAAATTTTTTATTACTAGAACAAAATAAATAAATTTTCTTAATCAGTATTAAAATATTCGTCGATTCCCACTACTTGCTAAAGAATTTTTTTGTCATAACTTTACCCTAACCATATCTGTATGACAAAGGCGTCTATGTACAGTTGGACGAGGTTTACCATATCTCAACAATATATCGGTTTTCATGCATAATCTTGAAACAACACTGTTTTGAGGTAAGTAACATGAATAATAATTCTTTAGCCTAAGATCAAGAAAATATAAAAACTTTATGTAGGTTTAGACAATTGTTGGTGTTAATATTGTAATAATACATTTCAGTTGAAAGAGGTGAAGAGTTTTTTCTGTACTTAAATCCTAAAGCCAATTCTGAAGTGGGTTCTTCTAGCAGCAGGTGATTCCTAAACTTTTAACATTGAAATCCCAAAGAAAAACGAGTCAAAAGTATCTTTTTCTGAAAACAAGATGCTAGTAATTGAAATCACAAGGTTTACAAATATATAAGGTTAATTAATTCACAAACAAAAACTAATTGTGCTGTTTTTACGAGCTGGAAATAAAAGGAGTTTTTAAAACCAGCATAAGAAAAAAACTTGTGGTTTAAGACAATGCTCTAAGTTTCTTTGACGTTGCAGAGTTTCAAATCAATGAGCAAAAACAGTTTTTAATTTACTTCGAAATTGTGTCTGAGCCAATTAATCAACTTGAGTAAAAGAAGAGAGAAAATATCCCTTGATTGGTTTGGAAAGATTAGGATAGATGGAGGAGGTTTTTAAAGGTTCGTTTAATTATTATTGAATATGAAATAAATGAACCTAAAACCATGTTCTCATACTAAGAGGTTTTAAAGCATAAAAAGTTCGAGGACGGAAGAGTTAAGAAACACATCATTATTGTTATTGTTTAGATGTCAAAGAAAACCACCACAACATCAAGCAGGTAATAGGTTTATTAGGAAATGCAACAGAGAAGTATTTCTTAGCATTTGACTTAAAGCTTGCTAATATTTATTTTGGTATTAAAGCAGTTTGCTCTACTTACCCCTTCATTTGGTCTGAACTATCAAAGTGGAATATGCAGAATTTTACAATCTGTGATCATACAAGGTAATTAGGAATCGGTATATCGTTAATAAATTTATTTCTTTTGAACAATTAAAAATTCATGCTGGATATTTTAATTAAGGATTTAGCCTAGGTTTTTTTTCAGGACACTTGGTATAATTAGAGATAATGCGTAGCAATACAAAAGGGATTGTGAAACTCACAGAAAGTAGATTTTCTATAACAGCCATCAAAATATGTGTCCTTAATCCTTTGTTAGATCTACCAGAAAATGCACCTGTTTCAGAAACCCTCTCCCCAATGGAGTTTCTCCTGTTTTCTGGAAATACAATTCGTTTCTATAACATAGGTGATAAAATGCTATCCTAAACAGAAACATCAGTTTTTATGTGGTATAAACCAATAGGGTTTGATAAGCAAAAATTGCACAATGGCCAATTCATGAAAGAACGGTGTTCAAAGATATTAGACAGCATAGAAACATTAGACAATACTCTTAAATCCAAGTTTGATGTTGTACCTCATAAACTGAGAAATCTTATGTGTTCAATGACAAAACTAAAGAACTTAAAGAAAACTTGTTTTGGTTTAAGTTTGGTCATATCTTATTGTGTCACATCAATGCCTTCAAGAAAGCATCTATCTCCTTAAGTGCATACTCAAGTTGTCATGTAACCATTTTCAAAAATTATTAGATAACAAATAGTACGGAAATGGTCTCTGTTCATTATAGCTTTAAACGGTTCTATGTGGATACAAAGCTCCAAGCTGTTACAACCTATCAATCAAAACTGCTGAATTACTTTTTATAACAGTAGACATGCACATTTCAAAATTTAATTGGAAATATTTATGTTTTTAGAAGGCTCGCTTTTACTTTTAATATTATATTTGATATAGTATTTTATTTTTGCAGTTATTTGTCCGATAACTCATTAACTATTGTTGTAATGAGAACCCACCAAATAATGCTCTGTCTATTGTGAGCATTTTGAGACTTTAAAATATAACATTTTTAGTTTTTAAAATATGTAAAGGAGTTGGAATAACTCATGATGGAACAAAATATTTATTGCGCATATAAGTGAAAATACTGAAATATAATACTACAAAAAATTTTTGCATATTTTTTCTTGGATCTCGAAAAAAGTTTTTATTTTTTTAAATGTAGACATCAAGGCGGTTCCAGAAAATTACAACATCACCCTGGAACTTTTTTTTTTAACATTCCTTACAAATTAATTTATACTTACATAGATAAGATTAAAGTTAGAATGATTAATCACTGATGTTGGATTGATGCTCAAGTTATCCCAAGTAAGCCTTTTAAGCTTGAATCTTGGGTTATGTTCAACAATTATTGTGACGTTTTCAAGATCTACAACACAGTCAGCGCTAGTTGTCATGTTGAAGTTAATGAACATACTTTGACTGAAAATAAAAAGCAATATAAATCCTTTAAGTCACAAGCAGCAAAACTCGTTATGTGCTGCTCCGGAAAGTTTTTAAAAAAATGTTTTGCAAATGCTTTACTGTGTTTATTTGGTATTTAAAAATGATCAATTATAAAAACGCTTTGACTGTAATTTTTGCCCTTTTTTAAGCATGAAGATATTGCATTTTTGCACACTCGCAGCCTAAAAAATTGTTATTTATATCCTTTTTTGTATTCAAAAATATGCAAACGTTACACAAACACACACACATAAAATAGTTATAATTTTTAACGTACTTTAAAGTATAGTTTGACACTGCTATGATAAGACTACATTTTTTTACTGGACGTTGTATTGTAAAAGGAGTTAATGTAACCCACAAAGATTTACTAGTGGAATAAACCAACACAGCCCATTCCTTGTGAATATCCGCAAGAGACATATCGCCGATCTATTTTAAATGAAATTTAAATGAAATTTTTCAACAATAAAATCTCATATAAAATGAATCATAGCAGCAAAAAAAAGCTCACCTTCGTTTCTAAAGCATAAAAGTTTTCAAACTTAGAATTTAGATTTCCAGAATACGTTTCTTTCACCAAGGAATAAAGTTTACTCTGGCTATTTCTCTCTGTTGATATAGACATATGAAAACTTCGACCAAGATTTATAAATCGTGTGATAATTATCCTTCCTGAATAGCTCATTGCATTATTAAGATCATCAATAAAATATAACTTGCTTTCATCATCTCCTTCAAGATAAAAACTGATTCTTACTCGAAAATTTATATAGGAACCAATAGAGCAAGATGCCAATTCTGGTTTAAAAATCGAAACTAAATATTATCAGGAAAGTTTATTTTAAAAATTTAACTTTACCTATTGAAACAAGAAACAATGGTGTAACATAGACAACACAGCTTGACAGCATTTTACACACAATACCTAGTCAAAATGTTTTATAGCTTCTATAGAAATTTGAAGGAAAAAAATTGGTAGCTAAAAACTATTTAAACATTCGTTTCAAAGTCTTCTATTTTATGGCGTTAAGTCAGATATTTTTTTTCATTCAAAAATCCTATAGAATCCTATAAGGATTTTATACTAGGAATATCTCAAAAAAAGTAATATACCACTCATAAAAACCTTACATAGAAAATTTATGCTTTTTCGACTATCAAAGTAATTTAATTGTTCTCCGACCTGTGTAACAGTACAGAAGCAATATTTATAATTGTTATTTATAACTGCTCCCTCGTACAGTTCACCACTTTCAATTTTGTTCCAGCAAGATTGCACGCAAGTACTATCATTTGCAGGATTTGTTAAAAATACAGGTGAACCAAAGTAACCCAAACTGTATGTTGGTATAGTGTTTTCCAAATTTGAATCTGCGTGAGAAAAAATATCAAATAAACATAAAATAAACATTTTTTCCATCAAATATTATTTTTCCCCGCAGAATTTCCTCGATGTTTTTTTTATGATTTTACTATGAAAGAATATTAATTTTGAAAAAATAAGATTAATACTTTAGTGTATTTATTTTGCTAACAACGCCGATGTGTTTTTGCAAAAGAAACACAAATAAACAAGTTATGAATTATTCCGATATTAATAAATGTATCTAGTTTTTATAACTTGAATATTTTCAATTATTAAAATAACTATTAACACCGTAATTTATTGGTTACGATCAGAATTCCAAGCTTAACTTGTGATAACAATTGACTTATATTTACAAACTTTTCTTTTTTAATCTGTCTTAATTATTAGTCTGTAATAAAACATTTGGGTGAAAAAAAATATATAGTGCTTTTTTCTAATTTCTTTTTTTTTTTAGGTGACCGAAGAAGTTCTTACGGTCTTATTAGAGAACACCGTGGATGAGCATTTATTTGGACCTTCACGCCTCCTTCCTTACCGACGTTGCACAACTTGCCCAGAGGTGGGGTTAGAACCACGAATCTTTTGTTTCTGAGGCAAGTGCACTACCACTGTGCCACGACTGCTCTTAACGTTTTGTTCCAGCATTGGTATATCTTTCTAGCAAGCAAAACAAATTTTTATCATTATTTTCAGTTGGTTTAGCCGAATTTCCATAAATTTTTGCTGGTCATAGGTTGCGTACATATTGACACATTTGATCCACTTCTACTCTTTGTTCAATGATAATTCCAGTAACTGTTCCTTTACCCATTTTTAACCCATTGTTATCCCATTAAAAAACTAACTTTGAATCACTGCAAAGGTGCAGAGTATTAATTTTCCATGAAAAAATCATAATTAGCTATTTGATTACTGAGTTGAGTTCAAGCATACTTTAACTATCACTCCTAGTAATAGTCAACTTATTTTTAAACCAGTGCCAATGCGCTAGCATCTACCCACTTTGTCACTTTATTAACGTGAAAGTTTTAAAGTTTCTTCAAAGGGTTGTTATTACGTGATCTATTAATAACCTCAGTTTTTCCAAATATATTTATACATACACAGGGGCGGGTCCAGCATTTTTTGTTGTTTGAGATAGCAAACTCCAAACATATATATGTTCATACTTATGTCATATAAAAATGATTTGCAAAAAATTGCAATGATTGGAACCTGGGCACAAAAATGATAAAGCTGGTAAGAATATAATTATTATAATTATTGCTAAAAAACAAATTCCTTGCAATTTAATTGCATATTTGGTGGAGGGGGTATTAATTTAGGCTCTTGTAATGTATGATGATATAGTTTACTTTTTTATAAACCACTAGATTTTATGAATCATTATCTGTTTTTATTTTAGGATGTTTTCAACTAACTCAGTTGACAAAACGTTGTTTTATATTTTCAAGTTGTTAGGCATACGCCTCTTAAGATATGATTTCAATGAGCCACAAAAAGGTAAAGAAAAAATGTGATCGCGGAACTGCTGTCGCTAAGATTTAAATTATTGCATATATCAACGCTGGAAATAATTGTACGTCAGCTCAGGATATTGAGTAAAGAATTTTGTTTTTTGGAGGTTCAAAAGATTCAAAAGTATTCATGGTTGAAATTGACAAATCAAAACGAGTTAATGTTAGCAAGATAACGAATATTAGTTCAACCCATTCAATTTCAATCAGGCAATGGCAATACTTTAATTGTAAGGGTAAAACAGTTCCGTTTTCAGGATTAGAATTTGTTTATGGTTTAACAGAGAATTAACCTTTCAATGGTGGAGAAATTTTTAGAGCAAATAGAAATCAATAGAAACAAAAAGGTAGATGCCTTAACACTGGTGTCTACTGCAGTGAAGAGTCATGTCTTGTTATTTGATACTTTAGCTGACCTTCGAAGCCATTAGAATAAAAATACCAACAGCAACCATTACAAACATACATCAATGGATTCAATTTATTACATCATGCTGATTTGTTTATTTGTTCGTCCAACTCCAAATATCTCAAAAGAATTGATACTGAACCAATAGTTATGGAAAGTAAGTTTAAATTAGAGTGCAATATTGATGTTACAGGATGAGCTGAACCTGTACGTAAGCATACAAGATTTATACAGAAAAGACCATACTGAAAGATTTTAAGTTTAGAAAGTTTAAAGTTTATAGCGGTAGAAATAACAGTACATAAAACAACACCAGAAAAGTTCTCTTTAGAATGAGAACAATGAAAGATAAAAAAGGTGTCAAATCATTAAGTCTTATTGAATACCTTAGTCGACAGAAAATTCTCTCCTAATTTAGCAGAATGTCCAAAAAATACCAGCAACGTTTGGTTAAAAAACCTGAAAAAGTTGAAGCTATTGAGGACTTTAAAGAAGAATTAGTAGAAAACGTATTTGCAAATTACACTGAAAATTTAATTAACAAGAATTTGGCCAATGTTGAGAAGGTAAATAATGATAACGTTGGAAAGTTTGTTCTTGGACTAAGGAGTTTTGAAAATCAAACAAGTCACTCTTGTGATGATGATGATGGTGATGATGAAGATGATGATGATGATGATGCTGATGATGATGATGATGATGATGATGATGATGATGATGATGATGATGATGATGATGATGATGATGATGATGATGATGATGATGATGATGATGATGATGATGATGATGATGATGATGATGATGCACATTATCAACCTTATAGCTATATTGGATAAAACCTTTTATTGGATGTATCCCAAACAAGAATTTGTTATAACAGCCACAAGATATTTAAGATTCCTTAGCAAGAACATATGGAGCATTTTGCTTTTAGCATAGAAGACATGGATGTGAATAAGAAATACTGTAGAGAATGAATAATTATTTTTTATTATAGACTCATTTATATATTTCATAGTGTTTTTATACTGGTTTATTTTCTGTCAAAAGTCATTTTGAATTAAAGATATCTTCATTTAGGCAAAACCACCTATTGAAGTCTTTTAATTTATTGAAATTATATAGGTGTATAAACCATTTTCGAAAATCTGTTAATAGCTCGTTAGTACATTATTCTTTTGCTTCTCAAAGTTAGCATAAGTTTTATTGTTTGAAAACTTTGAAAAATGACAAAGTCAACGTTTTATGAAACTTTAAACCGCAATAACTTTTTAGCCGCTTTGAAATATGGTCTCAAATTTTCAGGGTCTTTTTTTGGAATGATTTTGAAAATGGTTATGATTATGAAAAGATTTTACTTTTTTTCAAGAAAATCCAATAACTCAAATATTTCAAGTTGCTGATTTTGCCTCTTCCTTTTAACAAACGACTCTTAAGCATCGTTAGGTATCGTTTGACATACTAATCCTTTAATATTTCATACAATATAGCAATTTTAGTTTAATTATGTGCTATCGTTTCTGTAAATTAATTTCTCATATCAAAAAATTAATTTTAATCATCTAGTGTGTTATTGCTTTCATGAATTTTCTTCTGGTATTGTTGTTTTAATTAAATTTCGCATGGTATAATAGTTTTCGCCTGGTATCTTCATTTTTTATTCTCTGACAAACATATGGTCAGAAAAATATTATCTGAATTTTCGAAAAGATTGTATTTGTATTTTTTTCATAAACTCACATTTTCATTTTTTTTTATCGATGTCAAACAAGACTGTGCGACCATTCGATACCAACCATTCCTTTTATAATAAGTATCGTACAATATCAAACCATTACTGATGGTACAGACATTATTATATAAATGATACCAATCAATCATAATATTCAATCATAAAACTTAGCTAAAGTTCTTCTAAAATATAAAGATCCTTCAACAACCTTCAACGACCTTCAACAACCATCAGCAACCTTCAACAACCTTCAACAAATAAACTTCTATATTGGTAGTAAAATACAAACGTTGAAAAAAATAGTAGATTTTAATAATAGACGTTGCATAAATTAGTAATTTTTTAAAAACGTAAAATTTACCTTGAAAATACGATGTTATTAATATAACTATTAAACATAAAAAAGAAATTTCAATCAACATTGGTTAAAACATTTAGTCATAATTTTTTTTTTTTTTTTTTTTTTTTTTTTTGCCGTTAAATAATATATACAGTCTCGAAGCACATAAATAAAAATAAATATTGGCGGGGCAAGAAGAAGACTAATTTAGCCTTATCACCGAGCCCTATTCTCACGTCTTTACAAAAACCGTAATATTTAAATATCTATAGTTAACAAACTATTTACTAAATAAAAATAAAAATAAAAAAGTAAAATAGATAAAAATTCCTTGTCATTTAAAGAAAAACTTAAAGAATAAAACTTTAAGGAAAGAGTAAGATCATTTGCCTTTTAAAGAAAAACTTAAAGAATAAAACTTTAAGGAAAGAGTAAGATCATTTGCCTTTTAAAGAAAAACTTAAAGAATAAAACTTTAAGGAAAGAGTAAGATCATTTGCCTTTTAAAGAAAAACTTTAAGAATAAGAATTTAAAGGAAGAGTAAGATCAAGTGAATAAGAAAAAATAAATAAGATATTATCATTTGCTTAAAACTTAAAAATTTAAAGTAAGATTTAAAAATAAAAAGTAAATAAATTAATATACACCATAGAAATAACATAAATAAATTAGTCTACTTCATAGAAATAACGTAAATAAATTAGCAAACGTCAGAGAGGTAATACCATAATTAAGATAATTAAAAAAAAAAATGTTGATACACTCAGTGACATTATTTTTGTATTAATTATTTTTTGTATTTGAGTTTTAATTAAAAAAAAACATTTAAAATCGGATATATTAAAATCCATAAGTAAGAATGCCTGTTTTGATTCATTTTTAAACTGCTCTATACTAGTTTTATGTGTATTTACAATTTTGGGAAACATTTTTCACAAGTAGGGTCCACGATAAAAAACTGAATATGAAGTTAGTTTTGATTTATATTTTGGGAAAACAAAGTTGTTACTTGAAAATTTTGTTGGATATTTATGAACTATTTTGTCAAAATAGGATTGAAATATTTTAGGAGATAATCCTATATTTGTTTTATACATGAACATTAAAACTTGGTGTAAGTTGATTTTATATATATTTAATGCTCCAAGTATACGCAGAAGAGGCTTCACAAGGTAGAGTTCTATTAGCTCCAAAAATTATTCTGCACGCGTGTTTTTGTTTACAGTACAATTTTTTTAATTTCGTATGCTTTGTACTTGCCCATGCAATATTGCAATAAATTAAATAACAATGAATAAAAGAGAAATATAAACTTTTTTAAGAACTACTGATTAAAAATGGTTTAGTTTTATATATTATTGCTAAATTTTTTGATATTTTATTTTCAATACTTTTTATATGTAAACTCCAACGTAAATGTTCATCTAAGATTACGCCTAGAAAGTTTACTGAGTTTTCTCTTTTAATGTTAGTGTTATTGATTATTAGGTTAGGCAATTTGATGGGAATATTTTTTGATTTATTAACATTGTGGAACAAAATAAATTTGGTTTTATCCACATTTAGAGAAAGTTTATTACTTTTGAACCACTCATTAACTTTCAATAATTGTTCGTTTGTTGTTTCAAATAGTGTATTAATATCACTGTGAATTTTTTTTTGAAACCAAATTGTTTTGAATACAGCATGTCGTTTTCTGATAAGTGATTAAAAAGTCTATTGTACATTATTCTCTCGAGTAATTTTGAAAAACAAGGTAAAATAGATATTGGCCTATAATTAGAGATATTTGAGTCATCTCCGGACTTGAATATCGGCGTGATTCGTACAATTTTTAGCTTTTCAGGGACGATACCTGTTTTAAGTGAAAGATTAAATACGTGAAATAACGAGGGTTCTATTATATTATATACTGATTTTACAACATTATGTTAATTTTATCAAACCCAGCACTTTTGTTAGTTATAAGGTAAAAAAAGGCGGTCCATAACTTTATCGTAATTTTTTAAGTAAGATTCAAATGGTGTTGAATTCATAGGAATTTTTAATGCCAAATTCGGACCAGTATTAGTAAAAAAGCTGTTTAGTTATTCAGCAATAATTGATTTATCATAAGTTGTGTTTTTATCAATTGTTTTTTTTTTGGCAGAATGTTTCTCGCATAAATATTTTTTCCTATTATTTCTTTAATTATACTCCATGTTTTTTTGGTGTTTCTGGTGGCTTTACTTAATAGCTTTGCATAATAAGCTTTTTTGAGTTCCGTTTTGTTTTTTCAAATATATTTTTGTAATTTTTATATGTCATTTTGCTTTTATGAGTTGTTTTTTTTTCAAGTACTTATCATATAACTTTTGTTTTCTTTTTGATTTTAGTAACCCGTTAGACATCCATGGAGTTAAAACAGTTTTGGTTTTTACAATAATTTTTTTTTTCAGGAAATGCTTGATCACATTGCTTGCGGAATTGATTTAAAAATAGATCATATGCGTTGTTAACGTCATGTGACTGCAATACCAAATTCCAATCAACGTTGTCTTTTAAAAGATTTTGAAGTTTTTTTACAGAGTTTTCATTGATCTGTCGCCTTAATATAATGGATTGAGAAGGAATACTGTTAAATAATATATTGTTATAACTAGAAATGTTGGGAAATGATCCGATTATTAAGATGATTATTAGTTACAATATTATCAGGAAGTGTAGAAGAGTTGTTAGTCACTCTCGTTGGCTTGTTTATTGACGGAATTAAATTATTTTGAAGAAGAGTATTTATAAAATTGTTAACATTATTATTGGAAGCAAGGTTTATTAGGTCTATGTTTAAATCCCCAACTAATTAGGCATGACTTCGGGTTTTATTTATATTCGTTAAGAATGGTTTAAGATGAGTTTAAAATTTTTTTAAGCTAGTAGATGGAGGTCTGTATGTGGCATTTAAAATTATTTTTTTTGTCGTTTTATTTATTAATTCAATGCATAATGACTCACAACCTTTTTCATTTACACAGAGATCGTGACGTAAATTATAACTAATTGAGTTGTGAACAAAAATACATACACCCCCACCTACACCAAAACCACGTGGTTGATGAACTGATTAGTAATTAATTAGTTCAAATTAGGCATTTGCTTCACCACGCTCACACCAAGTTTCCGTAAGACAAAAGTTATTTTTTTTAATTACATTATTTTTAATCTTTTATTTGCGCGCTTCTAAAATTTTTGTCCGCCTATATAAAACCTGAATATCAGTTAATAGACAAAATTAAAAGAATTAAAAATATAGGTTTATAAATTGTTAATCATTAATTCCATTGCATTACAGCATTATGCATCCAAGATATATCTTGGATGCATAAATATATGCATAGTAACAAACTCAGCGTGAGTATAATAACCAGCGTGATTGTATATGTGCATATATATATATATATATATATATATATATATATATATATATATATATATATATATATATATATATATATATATATATATATAAATATATATATATATATATATATATATATATATATTTCTATATATATAAATAAATATATATATATATATATATATATTTATATATATATTTATATGTATATATATATATTTATATAAATATATATATTTATATATATATATATGTATATATATATATATATATTTATATATATATATATATTTATGTAAATATATATATTTATATATATATATACATATATATATATATATATATATATTTATATATATATTTATATATATATTTATTTGTATATATATATATATTTACATTTATATATATTTATATATATATATATATATTTATATTTATATATATTTATATATATATTTATATATATATATATATATATATATTATATATATATATATATATATTTATATATATATATATATATATATATATATATATATATATATATACATATATATATATATATATATATATATATATATATATATATATACATATATATAAAGGTGTAAAATATATATATATATATATATATATATATATTTATATATATATATATATATATATATATATATATATATATATATATATTAAGAAGTAAACAGATTTTATCTGTTGACCAGCCTCGCACCCCTTCTTCATCTATTAGGCTGGCTCAGATGTATTTTTAATACATTGTTTCCAGTTTAGGATGTTGAATGCTGGATCTTCTTGACTCAATGCGTGGGTTTTGCTTGTGACTCTGTTTTTATGACTAGGCAACTCATTCTATTATCTCCTAATGAGGGTACAGCTCTAAAACTCAGTTTTATGGTTCTGAGGCCGGCTGGTAGTCAGGTTTCCCGAACTCTGTGGTAGCTCTCAGAGAGGCTGATTCCATCAACAGCTGAAAAATATCAAAGTATTAACAGTGCCATTTTGCACATGGATGGTGTCCCTGTTTGTACTTTTGGTGTGCATTGCGGAGGCCACATTTGGAGCCCTTTGTTACGGCTTAGGGTTTATTAGTAGTAATGAGGCAATTGCTTGGGCTATTAAACGGTGTTCTGAGTACTATCTATGCTTTGAGTCAAGTTCTTCAATCTAATTTAAAAATGAATAAAGTACCAAAAACTATAAAACACAAAAAACCATCATCATCACCAAGTTCTCTAAACCTATCATTCACTAATATTCGTGGTCTTCGAAGTAACTTTTCTTCTGTTGAGTCTTATCTCTTGCAAAATTCACCAGACCTACTTGCTCTTTGTGAGACTAATTTGAGTTCGGCTGTCTCATCTTGTGATCTTAGTGTTGATGGTTATCTGCCTCTAATTCGTAAAGACTCCAATAGTCACATGCTTGGCCTGGGCATTTACATTTGTAAGAATTCATCCATTTGTCGTGAAACTAGGATTGAATCCACAGACTATTCATGTGCTTTCGTTTAGCACCACTTCACTCTATTGCCTTTCTCTTTGTTCTATATCGCTCTCCTTCATCTCAAGACTGCACTCTTTTTGATGTTATTTCTGATCATATTGACCAAGCTCTCTCTCTTTATCCATCAGCTAATACTGTTGTTGTCGGTGACTTTAATGCCCACCACACTGAATGACTGGGCTCTAGTGTCAGTGATTATGCACGCATTAAAGCCCACAACTTTTGCCTTTCTCAATCTCTAACTTAAATAGTTAACTTTCTAACTCGCTTTCCAGACAACCCAAATCATTTACCTTCTCTACTCGACTTATGTCTTGTTTCTGATCCTAGTCAGTGCTCAGTTTCTCCACATTCACCTTTAGGTTCTTCTGATCACAGTTTGATCTCTTTAAAACTAATATCTCATTCTTCTTCATCACCTGAATCCCCCTATT